>NW_025533927.1:0-160000 GCF_020615455.1 Coregonus clupeaformis | reverse complement strand
CTCTCATCATCAGGGATGAGAGCCCTGTAGAGAGTCTCTAAAAAGTTGAGTAGATGCTGGGTGTTGTATGGCCCTAAAAGGGGGATATGGGTTAGGACACCATGCTCCGAAATAGCAGCACACATGGTGATATTTCCTCCCCGTTGGCCTGGCAAATCCACAGTAGCTCTGTGACCGATGATATTCCGACCCCGCCTTCTGCATTTGGTCAGGTTGAAGCCAGCCTCATCCACGTATACAAAGTTGTGAGAGGGTTCACTTGATTCCAACTCCATTATACGCTATATCCCAGAACACACAGTTGAATTTGTTTTGGTAAGGAAGAGTGACATAAAATGTACATATATTGCATGTTCCTTCCACAGCAATGGAAATGTGTGCAGTTTATGCTTACTGTACTATGTAACACTATAAAATGTTGCTGTAAAGTAGTTACATAGATATATGTTTTACCTGTACATACTGGTACCGTAGCTCCTTAACTCTGTCCTCATTCCTTTGGAATGGTACACGGTACAGCTGTTTCATACTCATCTGGTTTCTATGCAGCACCCTGTCGATGGTTGAGATGCTAACCGTATGGATGTTTTCAAAGACATCGTTGTCTTCTATAATGGTCCTTTGTATTTCCCTGAGTCTCATGGCATTGTTTGCTCGGACCATGGTGCAAATAGCCTCCTCCTGTTGAGGTGTGAAAAGGCGTCCTCTGCCACCGGTTTGAGGTAATCTTGCAGTCCTATGTGTGGAAAAATGCAGTGATGCATCGCACACTTTCACATAGACAAAAACTATGCGAACACACATTTTACTGTAAAACATACAGGTGGGTGCATGTAAGGTGCAGTATGTATCTGTATAGAGTATATTTCTGTATGCTGTGAAATACAAGTGGACTACTGTAATATGAAGCATTGTAGGAAGTATACAGTATACTGCTTATATACAGTAACAGTGCACTGTACATTGGTGGACATACCTGTTCTCTCTTCGAACGTTTGTACTATTGAGGACACGGTTGATCTCCCAATATTCGGCTGCACCCTTCGACCCGCCTCAGCCATTGTAAGGCCATGATTGACAACATGGTCTACAATAGTGGCCCTTATGTCATCAGATATGCGCCTATGTCCTCTTCTGCCTCTTCCTCTGTTTTGCCTTCCACCACGCATCCTTGCTCCTCTTCTTCCTCCTCTTGGCTGTTGACCCTGTTCGTTTCCTGGTCCATCCATTATTGGAAAATTGCAACTCTGTGTTGTGGTCTGTCTATATATGCTTGCCAATTGATTCTTCATGAGATGCACCTTTGAGCAATTTAGACAACTGGTTGATTGTTGGTTGAACTAACACTTTACATTCCTTCATGAGTGAGGGTTAATTTCACCTGCACGATTCAGCAATTTACGTTTTTGTACAAAAGGTCTAATAGAAATGTGTAAAACTATGCTTGACAGTTTATGACAAATAGTTCAACAATTTTGCATGTAATGGCTTATGCAAGGAACTAATGCCTAGATGTTTTGAGGGGTAAGACTATTCAACAGAGAACCATCTACTATATTTTGATCAACATGACATGAGCAATTGAAAATGTGGAAAAAAGCTGACACTTGTACATTATCAATTGCAATATGTACAAAAGCAATTGCAATTTGTTCAAAGGAATAAGAAATTGCTTTAATGATGTGCACAAGTGACTAGATGATTTGGAATTTGTACAAGTAGTATCAAGAATTGCACTTTTGATCTAAGAAATGCACCAAAGCGACTGAGAAAAACTGTAATATAATGAATTTTAAATTATTTATACTTGTACTTTTGATACTTAAGTATATTTTAGCAACTACATTTACTTTTGATACTTAAGTATATTTAAAACAAAATACTTTTAGACTTTTACTCAAGTACTATTTTACTGGATGACTTTCACTTTTACTTGAGTCATTTTCTATTAAGGTATCTTTACTTTTACTAAAGTATGACAATTGGGTACTTTTTCACCACTGCTATTTGCATTGACCCCCTTTTTATTTGCACTGACTCTCTTGCACTGGCTCTATGCACACATACTACACTGACACTCCAACTCACACACACACACACACAGGCACACACACACACACAGGCACACACACACACACAGGCACACACACACACACACACACACACACACACACACACACACACACACACACACACACACACACACACACACACACACACACACACACACACGCACTGCATACAATCACACACACAAAACACACGCACACATGCATATTGACGCCACACACACACACACACACACACACACACACACACACACACACACACACACAGACAGATAGATAGATAGATAGATAGATAGATAGATAGATAGATAGATAGATAGATAGATAGATAGATAGATAGATAGATAGATAGATAGATAGATAGATAGATAGATAGATAGATAGATAGATAGATAGATAGTGTGATGTCACGAGAGGCTACACAGCTTTCAGCGGGGTTGCTCAAGTAGTGCAAGGAGACCAGGTTCAACCAAAACAAGGATTTTATTAAAGGTCTTGGGAAACTAACGAAAGTACAACACAATTCTGTTCTCTGGTGGCTCTTTACGGGTTAACAGTTCAGGGATGTCTCTTCCACATCCAAAATCATAACTCTCCCTCGCTCAAATAACTTTTCCCCAGTCTTACTGTATTCCGCGTTGCAGCTAGTGGCCAACCCAGCAAAACGTCCTTCCAAATGTCCCACACGTATTTCCACAGGTGCATATATCCAAAGGTGAGTATTTCCCAAAGGTAAGTATCTCCAAATCCTTATATTCCTCATGGAAGTGGACGTGCAGCACTCTTGTCCTCCAGAGAGCTCAGCCTGGAGACCGTGTCTCTTCCCTTCAACAAACCTTCAGCTCATCAGCCCCTGATTGGTTTCAGCTGCGTGGGAAGATTGGCCATAGAGGGTTGGAGTTCCCGACCATACCAGCAGATGGAGCCATAGCTGTCTGGGTTTGCAGCCATCTCAGGGGGATGTAACGTCCCTCCAGGACACAGCCTCTCGTGACATCACACATCCCCCTCCTCGGGACCGACGTCCTCGTCGGGGGTAAAGGCAGCGAAGAAGGCATCACGCCGGGAGAGGGCGTCCGCATTGCCGTGGTGCTTGCCAGCCCTGTGGACAACAGAAAAGTTAAACGGTTGCAAGCTCAAAAACCATCTGGTTACTCTACTGTTTGATTCCTTGTTCTTGGCCATCCACTGCAGAGGGGCGTGATCAGATACCACCATGAAACGTCGGCCCAGGAGATAGAACCGCAGGGACTCCAGGGCCCAGACTACAGCCAGACATTCTTTCTCCACCGTTGAATAGTTCTTCTCTCTTGGAAGTAACTTTCTGCTTAGGTAGAGAATGGGATGTTCTTCACCGTCATGTGCCTGGGTGAGGACAGCACCCAGACCCACCTCCGAAGCATCCGCTTGGACAATGAATTCCTTCTTGAAGTCTGGTGCCACCAGGATCGGACTGGAGCAGAGTGCTCGCTTCAGGTTGAGGAAAGCCGCCTCCGCCGCAGGGTTCCACTTCACCATTCGTGAGTGGCGTTTGGTCGTCAGCTCCGTCAACGGTGCAGCTATGGTAGCAAAATCTGCAATAAAGCGTCTATAGTAGCCAGCGAGGCCCAAAAATGACCTTACTTGCTTCTTGTTGATGGGCTGCGTGCCAGTCCTGTATGGCCCGCAGTTTGGCTTCCTGTGGTTTGACCAACCCCCGCCCAATGGTGTACCCCAGGTAGTTTGTCTCACTGAAGGCCACCTTGCACTTCTTCGGGTTTGCCGTGAGCCCTGCTTCCCTGAGCGAATCCAGCACCGCTTGTACCCGGGGTAGGTGGCTGGCCCAATCCTGACTTTGTATAACAACATCATCCAAATAAGCCGCTGCGTACCTCTTGTGGGGGCGCAAGGACTCGATCCATCAGGCGTTGGAGCGTGGCAGGTGCCCCGTGGAGACCAAACGGAAGTCGGGTATACTGGTAGAGCCCCTCCGGGGTGGCAAAGGCTGTCTTCTCCTTAGACGCCGGGGTCAAGGGCACCTGCCAGTAGCCTTTTGTGAGATCAAGAGTGGTTAGGAAACGAGCATGCCCCAAGGAGTCTATTAAATCATCGACACGAGGCATTGGGTATGCATCAAATTCAGACACTTCATTCAACTTTCGATAGTCATTACAAAATCGTACTGAACCGTCTGGCTTGGGAACTAGTACGATGGGACTTGCCCAGGCACTGTGGGACTCTTCGATTACTCCCAACTCCCGCATCTTCCTTACCTCCTTCTGTATAACCACTTTACGAGCCTCTGGCACGCGGTACCGGGCGCTGGTTTACCGTTCGGCCAGGCATGGTGCGGATCTCATGTTGGACCACCTCTGTGTGACCGGGAAGGGAGGAGAAGACATCCTGGTTCTGCTCCACGAGTTCCAGGGCCATCTGTCGTTGATGTGGGGACAGATTTGGACCCAGCTGAACCTCTTCTCGCGCCGGTTCCTGGGTCTCTGTGGGGGTAGAGAGCTGAACAGCGCCTCTCTGGCGTGCCACTTCTTTAAAAGGTTAACATGATAAATCTGCTCAGTTTTCCTTTTATCTGGTTGCCTCACCTTGTAGTTTACTTCTCCCATGCGTTCAATGACCTCATATGGTCCTTGCCAGGTTGCCAGGAATTTGCACTCAACGGTTGGCACCAGGACCAGCACTCTGTCCCCCGGGCTTAAACTCCCTGGGTTGAGCAGATCTGTTGTAGGAGGCTTGCTGTTGCCGCTGACTGGCCTCCAGGTGTTCCCGCATCATGGGATAGATGGCCTTCATTCTCTCCCCTCATAGCCCCTACATGGTCGATCAGTGTCCGCTGTTGGCATGGCTGCTCCTCCCAGGCCTCCTTGGCGATGTCGAGCAGTCCTCTGGGTCTGTAGGAAAGCAAGAGCTCAAAGGGTGAAAAACCAGTAGAAGACTGAGGTACCTCTCTCACCGCAAATAATATGTATGGTAACAGCTGATCCCAGTTGCGCCCATCTTCCCCTACCGCTTTCCGCAGCATGGATTTTAGTGTTTTGTTAAAACGTTCGACTAGGCCATCTGTCTGGGGGTGGTAGACCGAGGTTCTCAGCTGTTTGATTTTCAGTAAAGCACAGAGTTCTTTCATCACCCTGGACATGAATGGAGTCCCTTGGTCCGTCAATATCTCTTTTGGGATTCCCAGACTAGTTGAGAGACGGAACAGCTCCTTGGCGATTTGTCTGGATGTAGCCTTCCTCAGCGGAATGGCCTCCGGGTACCGGGACGCATAGTCCAGAATGACCAGAATGTATTGATGTCCCCTGGCACTTTTCGGTAAGGGCCCGACTATGTCTAATCCAATCCTCTCAAAAGGAGTTTCGATAATGGGCAAGGGAATGAGCGGGTTTCTATATGTGGGCTTTGGCGCAACCTGCTGACACTCAGGGCAACTACGGCAGTAGTTCTCTATCTCTTTGTGTACTCCTGGCCAAAAGAAACGTTGCATGATTCTTTCCTTAGTCTTCTCTACCCCCAAGTGGGCCCCTAGCGGGTGTGTGTGGGCTAGGTTGAGTACTGTGGCCCGATAGGGCTGTGGCACGAGGAGCTGTTCATGCACTTCCTCATTTTTCTTGACTATCTGATATACTAACCCCCGGTTTACTGCGAAATGGGGGTAAGTAGGGGTTGTCTTATCACCTAACACTACACCTTCTAATACCTGCACATTTCTTAAGGCATTTGCAAGAGTAGGATCTTGTAATTGAGCCGTACCATACTGGCCTGTGAGAGGGGAAGCTCTTGGGTGCCTGGGACGTCTTCTTCACTGGAGAACGGAGCACTTTCCTGGGCTGCGTTCTCTTCTCCCGTATCCGGACCAGTCTCGGTGTCGGTCTGGGCACCTGCCATCCCTATCAGAGCCCGGGCGGGAGTGAGTAACTCGGAGGATTGCACCGGAGCCTTCCCAGGATGAGTCTTGCCTCTCCGTTTCCGAGGTACTCGGGTTATCCTCTCCTGAGACTCTCTCCAGAGTGGGTAAAAGGCTGGGCAGTCTCGTCCAATTAGGACAGGGACGGGGAGGGAATCAACCACCCCCGCCGTCGTGTGTATGGTTCCCCGTGTGCTGGTCATTGTAAGTTCAGTAATGGGGTATTCTCTGGTGTCCCCATGGACACAGGAAACTGGGAGGACTTTCCCCGGGGGTCAGACACGTTGGGCCCACCAAATCCTTATGCACCAGGGTGGCCCGGCTACCAGAATCCAGTAAGGCCTCCACATCATGGTGATTCACAGTTACCGGGCAGGTGGGGGGTCGATCTGGGCCGCCATCTACGACTCCCAAGAGCGAGGCAAAACGGTGTGTGGGTGCTGAGCTGGAGGACTCCGCAGTGGGCATAGGTTCATCGGCTGGTTTCCCACACTGCCAGGAGATATGTCCCATCTCCCCACACCGGTAACACTGTCGAGTTTCCCCCTCCTGGTGTACTCTTCTTGGACCCGCCTGGTTTCTGGCTCCCCCTGGAGCCGGGATAAGTCCTGACGTGGCTGGGTTCGAGACCTTGGGGGTCCCTTTGGACGGGTTCTTCCCATTTGTGGTGGGGCCGCACTCCTGGGGTCTTTTCGGGAAGCATTCAGCATCTCCGCTGTGGCCTGGTACTTTTCCACAGCTTCCACGGTCAGATCAGCCGTGGTCAAGGCCTGTTGACTGATGAACCGTTTTGCCTCATAAGGCAGGGCGCGTGAGGTAACGATCCACCACAACGGCCTCCACCACCGCCGCTGCTGTATTCCTCTGCGGATCCAGCCATTTCCTTGCGATTCGGACAAGTTCATGCATCTGCGCCCGAGGAGGTTGGTCTGGTTGGAAGGTCCAGCTGTGAAAGCGCTGGGCCATACCAAACTTTGTGAGTCCATATCTGCTGAGGATCTCAGACTTCAGGGCATCATAGTCAGTAACCTGGTCAGGGCCCAGGTCCCGGACAGCATTCAGCGCTTCCCGGTTAGGAAGGGGGGCTAACAGACCAACCCACTGTTGCTTGGGCCAGGCTTCCCTAGTGGCCGTGGCCTCAAATGCATGCAGGTATGCCTCAATGTCATCGGTAGCTCCCATCTTAGATATAAAGTCACTTGCCTTTATTGGGCGGGTATTTTGGACCACCCTCTGTCTCTGCAACTGCAATTCCTCTGCCTTCAGAAGGTTGGCTTTCTTTTGCTCCTCCAAGAGAGCCACGTTTGCTTGCATCTGGGCTTGCTGGCCAGCAACAAGGGCTTTCAATATGTCCTCCATTTCAGTCGGCGGGGAGCCTACGGCCAACTTGGAAAACTGGGTGATCAAACCTTCGGTATCCTCCTCTGACATGCACTATTAACGCTTGAGCATGCCCGTATTCTCCACCATCTGTGATGTCACGAGAGGCTACACAGCTTTCAGCGGGGTTGCTCAAGTAGTGCAAGGAGACCAGGTTCAACCAAAACAAGGATTTTATTAAAGGTCTTGGGAAACTAACGAAAGTACAACACAATTCTGTTCTCTGGTGGCTCTTTACGGGTTAACAGTTCAGGGATGTCTCTTCCACATCCAAAATCATAACTCTCCCTCGCTCAAATAACTTTTCCCCAGTCTTACTGTATTCCGCGTTGCAGCTAGTGGCCAACCCAGCAAAACGTCCTTCCAAATGTCCCACACGTATTTCCACAGGTGCATATATCCAAAGGTGAGTATTTCCCAAAGGTAAGTATCTCCAAATCCTTATATTCCTCATGGAAGTGGACGTGCAGCACTCTTGTCCTCCAGAGAGCCCAGCCTGGAGACCGTGTCTCTTCCCTTCAACAAACCTTCAGCTCATCAGCCCCTGATTGGTTTCAGCTGCGTGGGAAGATTGGCCATAGAGGGTTGGAGTTCCCGACCATACCAGCAGATGGAGCCATAGCTGTCTGGGTTTGCAGCCATCTCAGGGGGATGTAACGTCCCTCCAGGACACAGCCTCTCGTGACATCACAATAGATAGATAGATAGATAGATAGATAGATAGATAGATAGATAGATAGATAGATAGATAGATAGATAGATAGATAGATAGATAGATAGATAGATAGATAGACACACTTTCACACTCTTTCACACTCTTCACATACGCTGCTGCTACTCTGTTTATCATCTATCCTGATTGCCTAGTCACCCCTACCTACATGTACATACTGTATTACCTCAACTACCTCGTACCCCTGCACATTGACTCTGTACCGGTGCTCCTTGTATATAGCCTCATTATTGTTATTTCATTGTGTTACTATTTCCTTTTTTTTAGCTAATTGTTCTTACTTTTTATCTGCATTGTTGGGAAAGGGCTCGTAAGTAAGCATTTCACGGTAAAGTCTACATCTGTTGTATTAGGCGCATGTGACAAATATTTGATTTTGATTTGATCTGATATGCATTATATGAGCCTTTCTGATCAGATCCTTGACCTCAGGCAAACAATCTCAGGAGGCTTTGCAGGGAGATTGAGAAGCCCCAAGGATTAATATAATGACTCCAATTCTCCTCTGTATCCTCAGAAGTAATGTCCCTGGATCCACAAGGCTCTCCCGGTCCCAACCCCCTATAAAATACCTCCCCAATTCCCAAACCCCCATCATCACCCCTCACCCCACCCCTCTGCTAATCAATCAGCTCTGCCATGGAGAAGACGGTGACAATGGCTGGAGCTCAGCCTGAACAATGCAGAGACAGAGAGAGAGAGAAAGAGAAAGAGAGGGAGATGGTGTGCAGGAATGTTGAGGAGATGGAAGCTGGAGACTCTTATCTCCCTCACTAACTTTAAGCATCAGTTGTCAGAGCACCTTACCGATCACTGCACCTGTACACAGCCCATCTGAAATTAGCCCACCCAACTACAACAACTTTCAAATGAAATCAGAGCAACCTTAGTTGATCATGTCATCAACCATGGGCTAACAATGCGAGAGGCTGGACAGAGAGTGCAGCCCAACTTGAGCCGTTTTACTGTCGCCTGTGTCATCCGGACATTTAGACTGGAGTACAGGTATGTAACCAAAATGTATTTCACACTATGTAGTACACCCCATGTCATAGTGTATCAGTTGGGTGACACCTGTTTACTTCATGAATGGCTGATGTCATACACTAACTGCACAAGTTTCCTGTACAATTTACTCTACTGTGGGGGAAATATCTTTAGGCTGCATTGTCCAAGCCCTATATTTTAGTTTTTTTAGTTTTTCTAAAGGACTGAGCGACGCAACCATGGTGGAGGAAAGGGCCAAATGTTCACCGGGGTACAGGAAGCTGCCATTGTAAACTTGGTTTTGGAAAATAATGAAATCAGATTACGAGAAATTCAAAGCCACATCATCCAAGACAACACCATATTCAACAACATTCAACGAGTCAGTCTGTCCACATTGGCTCGCATTCTCAAGCGAAACCAAATCAGAATGAAACAACTTTATAAGGTGCCGTTTGAGAGAAACTCTCAAAGAAACAAAGAGGTCAGATGAGCATATGTGGATGTAAGTACAATATTGACTGCAGTACACTACACGCAACATTGTTTCCCAGTGTACTGGATAACACCATATTGACTGCTTTTGTTCTTTGTTTTCAGGGAGTACTGGAAATGGATGCTCATGCAATCCCACATGAGTTCATCTTTATAGATGAGGCTGGATTCAACCTAGCAAAGACCAGAAGAAGGGGGAGAAACGTCATTGGCCACAGAGCCATTATAGATGTTTCTGGCCAACGTGGTGGGAACATCACAATGTGCGCTGCCATCTCCAATACGCATGGTGTCCTCCACCGTCATGCCAACCTTGGACCATTGCCTCTTTTTTTTTTCTATATATTTTTTCTGCAAATTTTTTCTGCAATTTTCTTTTTCAGTTTACTGTTTGTTGTGAGCATATTGTTGTTCAGTCCAATGTAAATATATCTGCTGTGCATTTGTTGCACTGACTTGTTTGGTGAAAAATAAAACAATTAATGTTTCAACAGCGTGTGTGTATCTGAAAATATTTCTGTGCATGTGAACAATCTGAAGAATTTTCTACAATTTGAACTATTTTAGTATTATGGCAAAGCATACTAAAGATGAGTGTGCTTTTCATTATGCCCAACAGTGTGTAGTTGGTTAGACACAAATCTGGTAATGTGAATGAAGTGTGTGCCATTTCGTGCAAACGTTTGATTTTGATAATGCTATATGTAGTTTTGGTTGCAGTGCTTCATTTTGCAGGATATATGAGGTATTTTGCAGTTTGGGTGTGTGGTTTTGTGAATTGTGTTAAGTATTTTGATAAAACCAGCCTAGTTTGCAAAATTGTGTTTTAGCAATTGGGAAAAACTGTAATACTAATTGTAATTATTTTGCACTATAGCCTATTTATTGCCTTACCTCCATAACTTGCTACATTTGCACACACTGTATATATATTTTCTGTTGTATTTTTGACTTTATGTTTTGTTTTACCCCATACAGTGGGGGAAAAAAGTATTTAGTCAGCCACCAATTGTGCAAGTTCTCCCACTTAAAAAGATGAGAGAGGCCTGTAATTGTCATCATAGGTACACGTCAACTATGACAGACAAAATGAGAAAAAAAAATCCAGAAAATCACCTTGTAGGATTTTTTATGAATTTATTTGCAAATTATGGTGGAAAATAAGTATTTGGTCAATAACAAAAGTTTCTCAATACTTTGTTATATACCCTTTGTTGGCAATGACACAGGTCAAACGTTTTCTGTAAGTCTTCACAAGGTTTTCACACACTGTTGCTGGTATTTTGGCCCATTCCTCCATGCAGATCTCCTCTAGAGCAGTGATGTTTTGGGGCTGTCGCTGGGCAACACGGATTTTCAACTCCCTCCAAAGATTTCTATGGGGTTGAGATCTGGAGACTGGCTAGGCCACTCCAGGACCTTGAAATGCTTCTTACGAAGCCACTCCTTCGTTGTCCGGGCGGTGTGTTTGGGATCATTGTCATGCTGAAAGACCCAGCCACGTTTCATCTTCAATGCCCTTGCTGATGGAAGGAGGTTTTCACTCAAAATCTCACGATACATGGCCCCATTCATTCTTTCCTTTACACGGATCAGTCGTCCTGGTCCCTTTGCAGAAAAACAGCCCCAAAGCATGATGTTTCCACCCCCATGCTTCACAGTAGGTATGGTGTTCTTTGGATGCAACTCAGCATTCTTTGTCCTCCAAACACGACGAGTTGAGTTTTTACCGAAAAGTTATATTTTGGTTTCATCTGACCATATGACATTCTCCCAATCCTCTTCTGGATCATCCAAATGCACTCTAGCAAACTTCAGACGGGCCTGGACATGTACTGGCTTAAGCAGGGGGACACGTCTGGCACTGCAGGATTTGAGTCCCTGGCGGCGTAGTGTGTTACTGATGGTAGGCTTTGTTACTTTGGTCCCAGCTCTCTGCAGGTCATTCACTAGGTCCCCCCGTGTGGTTCTGGGATTTTTGCTCACCGTTCTTGTGATCATTTTGACCCCACGGGGTGAGATCTTGCGTGGAGCCCCAGATCAAGGGAGATTATCAGTGGTCTTGTATGTCTTCCATTTCCTAATAATTGCTCCCACAGTTGATTTCTTCAAACTAAGCTGCTTACCTATTGCAGATTCAGTCTTCCCAGCCTGGTGCAGGTCTACAATTTGGTTTCTGGTGTCCTTTGACAGCTCTTTGGTCTTGGCCATAGTGGAGTTTGGAGTGTGACTGTTTGAGGTTGTGGACTGGTGTCTTTTATACTGATAACATGTTAAAACAGGTGCCATTAATACAGGTAACGAGTGGAGGATAGAGGAGCCTCTTAAAGAAGAAGTTACAGGTCTGTGAGAGCCAGAAATCTTGCTTGTTTGTAGGTTACCAAATACTTATTTTCCACCATAATTTGCAAATAAATTCATTAAAAATCCTACAATGTGATTTTCTTGATTTTTTTTCTCTCAATTTGTCTGTCATAGTTGACGTGTACCTATGATGAAAATTACAGGCCTCTCTCATATTTTTAAGTGGGAGAACTTGCACAATTGGTGGCTGACTAAATACTTTTTTCCCCCACTGTATGTAACTCTGTGTTGTTGTTTTTATCGCACTGCTTTGCTTTATCTTGGCCAGGTCGCAGTTGTAAATGAGAACTTGTTCTCAACTGGCTTACCTGGTTAAATAAAGGTGAAAAGAAAATAATAAAAAAAATGTGAGTGCCCTTGCTGGCTAGACTGGTACTATGAACAGTGGTGCCATTTTGTAGGTGTAGCAGATCACATGACTGCATTGCTCTGCATCTTGATTGATGGTGTATTAGATGTGTTTGTGAATCCACACAAATAATGAGTTTTGTTTTTAACTGTAGAGAATCGTATTGGTCAAAAGAAGCAGACAAAGGATTTTCTTTGTCTGAGTTGTTGCTAGAGCAACGCTATCATGTCTATCTACTCAGCTTCCAAGGTGTTCATCAAACCAAACAGACATAACTGCACCGATTTCACCATGATTTCTCAGTGGAGTAGTAAAACACTGCAGTACTTCCCATCAATCAGCTAGGCTAAGCTTCCATTAAATATAATTGACCAATTAAGGCCTTAGCTATTGCTTGAGCTAACATGCAGTTTATGTGCCTCCCTTCTCTTCCATGTCTGCTGCATCACAGATGTCTGTTGTCTGTCTCCCTGGGCTGATCCTCAGAAGATCACATCCTCGCTTCCATCTGCCCTAGAAGATGCAAAAGCATTGGATTGACAGGCCATGGTTAGCTGCTTTACCAGCATATAAACCAGAAAGAGAGCTGTGCCCACAATGTAAATCTAATCTATCTACCAATGCTGTTACAGTAAAAGCAGATATTGAAACCGCCAAGCACTTCATATCCCTTCCCATGCATGGATCAATATGGATTGCATGTATGACACTCAAGCCGAGGTGCACACATCACCATGACACCTCGCCATGGCAACGGTGTCTCTTCTCCCGCAACAGACAGAGAGTGATCCAAAATTAAAACAAGGAAATATTGCCCAACCCACTTATAAGAAAAGAGGAACTCGTTCATGTGGAAATGTAGCCTATAAAAACCACCTCAATGGACTAGACAGCTGTGTGTGTGTGTGTGTGTGTGTGTGTGTGTGTGTGTGTGTGTGTGTGTGTGTGTGTGGGTGTGTGTGTGTGTGTGTGTGTGTGTGTGTGTGTGTGTGTGTGTGTGTGTGTGTGTGTGTGTGTGTGTGTGTGTGTGTGTGTGTGGAGATCAGGTAGTGAAATTGAAGTCTATTATTCCGGTAAACTAACTGGTGGTCATGAATACAATGTTGAGATATCTTCCCTAGGTCCCTCTTCACTGTCTGAAGTGAACATGCGCACAAATGGCTGAAAATATATATATCTGTATATTTGCAGTCAGCAACACTGAGGTGGCCCCTGCACATGCCCATGGCTATCCAGATGTGTTATGCATCCTCCAGTTGTTCAGTGCAGATCCCCCCAAAGTGCTGTCCCTGTTATTAGTAGCCCAAAAAGCCTTACAGAAACGCAATTTATCCTATTGAGAACTGTCACGATTCAGAGGATCTCCCGTAGCGCGTGGTTGCAGGCGCGATGCGCCGATAACTCCTTGTTGTTTCCTTTCGGTATGGGAATCGTAAGGTTCAGACGCAATCAGCTACTGCACATGCGAAACATAAGGTGTTTAAAGCCTCGGCACCGAGAAGCAACAACTGCAGTCAGTCTGCGGTTGGACTGATGACGCCCAGTATTTGGGAATGGTGTTAACGACAGATAAATCAATCAAATTGGAAAGGTAGCCTATATGACAGCATCATATTGATACAAATAGAGTAGTCTAGTAAATCCACATTGAACAAACATGAAAATAACATTGATGATTTTCTCGTGCATAACAACTAAAATATCTAGGCTACATGAACATGAATTATATTACGCTATTTTTATTTAAATCGGCCTAATAACTGCCTAATAACAATAAAAACAACCTCAATAATAATAACAATAGGCTGGCAATTGCACAATAATAATGAGAATAGGCTATAAATAGGCCTATTGTTTTTCCAATATTATCCAATTATGCATATTCATAATACAAATCATAAGGCTAAATTATGTTTTCCCTCTGCATTGTATGGTGTGTATGGACTTTGCAGCCTCGCCCCTCCCTCTTTCATATAGCCTACTCACCATACCGAACCGTAGGCCCCCGAGCCCACGGGAGTCAGGTTCTGGTACCGCTCGGGAACCTCCCATACAGTCTTGTTCAGCTCCTGCCGATAGTAGCCTGGTCTGGCCGACATTTTTACCGTAAATAAAATGAGCTCTCAGGACTGGACTGATAGCTCTGTCTGCACAATCCGCTGTAACTGTCTCCGACTGAGTGCACAGAGGGGAGCTGCTGGCCGTCTCTCTCTCTCTCTCTCTCTCTCTCTCTCTCTCTCTCTCTCTCTCTCTCTCTCTCTCTCTCTCTCTCTCTCTCTCGATATTTCTTAGAAGGGGAAAGTGTAAGTAGAGATAGAGCTGGTAATATATTCTGAGCACGATGTCTCAGACATGGGGGGTGCTGAGTGGAAAGGGGGGATGAGATAGGGGAGCGATTCCTCTCATTAATCTATTAGGATAGGCTACTGCAAATAATGTTGTTACCCATAGTCTATGTAAACCCCCCCCGCCAAGTTGAAATATTTCAAATTGCGGTAGCCTATTGGTTTCTGAGATGTCAAGTTCACTGTCGCTGTCCATGGTGCTCTCACCCCAGGATCTCTTACTTCCTTACTCGTTTTAACATACAGTATCATTAATTAATATAATCTAATAGTGAAAATGATAAGTAAAAGTAATAAAAGTAGTAATAATAATATTAATAATATTAATAATAGTAATAGTAGTGTAACAATATACTGAATTGAAGTGCAGGTTCCTTCCAGACAAAGAGTGTGATTGATAGTCTCTCTGGCAGATCAGTGTGGTGTCTGTCTGCAGAATGTCCAGGCTGCCATGGAGAGCCCTCTAGTGGACATCTGTTGAAACATCATATACAGGATAAGAGGAATTGGATGTATCTTATATGACCAGGCCTTGCCATTATGTTTTGGCTGATTCAAAAGACTATTACTAGTAGAGTGAGTCTAGACTATGTAAAAGAGAGGGAGTTAAAGGGAGTAAAGAGCAGTGCAGATAGTAGCCAACTGTAGAGGGGTGGATGTCTGGGATGTGGGTTGAGCCTTATTCAATAGGGAGGTATAATCAGAGCATTGCATAAAGTAATACATTGCATAGAGCTGACATGAGAGTCAAGACAGTCAATCTCTATTCTGCAGTAAACCATGACAGTTCTATGCAATATTTGTCTATCTGCATCGTTTTGAATGTTCCACCCTACTGAACAAGCTCTAAAATAGGAGCTCCAAAGTTGAGCAACAAACCTTCACAGATGAAGGGTAATTCCTGATGACAGGAAGCATCCAGCCACTTCAGTTCTCCGTTACCAACCCGGACCATCTTACCACAGTGGTAATTGATGGGGTTGAGGGGGAAGCAGCTATGCCACTCTCTGTACTTCACCACCTTATCAACATCACTACTGGTCCACAGCCAGGGGGCACTCCACTCAAAGATGGACCGCTCCAGACCAATCCACACTCCCCCACATGGCAGCTCCACGTTGGCCAGGAGCTGGGTCACGTCAGCCTGCACGGTCTGGTTGGTGATGTGCACCAGGTTGGATGAGGAGCCACGACTTTTACAGAACTCCAGGGCATTGATCCAGCTCTTGGACTCGTTGAAGTAGTGCAGGTAATCTGCATGGACAAAACACAAACATGAAATTGCACACATGTAAATGCAAGTTCATAAAAACAAAACCACAAATACAAATACACTTACTTTCTTATCTGCCATTAAAAGCCCAACAATTGTCACTTGTACACCTTTGTGCAGATTGGTACAGAATGTAGCTCCATGTCTGACACTCACCAGGATGGAGTGGAGAAGTTGTACTACTGGGGGAAGATGTGGGCTTCCTGTCTGGGGAGGTGGGACCTGATGAGGTCAGTTGTCCGCTGGAAGTTGATGCTGGTAGTGTGGTGGACTGTCTATTAGTAGTGGTAGGTGGTGAGGTGGTGGACTGTCTATTAGTAGTGGTAGGTGGGGAGGTGGTGGACTGTCCATTAGTAGTGGTAGGTGGGGAGGTGGTGGACTGTCTATTAGTAGTGGTAGGTGGTGAGGTGGTGGACTGTCCAATAGTAGTGGTAGGTGGTGAGGTGGTGGACTGTCTATTAGTAGTGGTAGGTGGTGTGGTGGACGTATTGCTAGAGGGAGGTCCAGTTGAAGTAGGGCTGGTGGTTTCAGGGGTAGCAGGAGTGGACAAATCCCCAGTGGTGTTAAGAGGACGTTCATCTGTGTCAGAATGAAGTAGAATACACACATATAAGTGCCTGTTTCCTGTCATGTTGATCAATGAAACAAAAACAAAGTACTTATATAAAATCCTCATTTTAAAACTTGGAGTTTCTTTTTGTAGATTCTACACAACTTAGTCATAGATGATGACTGACTGTCAATACTAGTTTGATAACATTCTCACAGGGTTCGACTTACCCCCATAGCACAGGAAAGCTCTTTGAGTAGAACAATTTTCTGGTTGCCATTTTCTGTAAATGTTTGAGTTCAGCTTTACACAGTTTCCATCTCCCATGGAATTGTCCCATTCCTGAAATGGTTCACCACTGGACCAATTCCATATGTTGTTCTCATGCTTTAGTCCGATCCAGGTGTCCCCTGTAGCCACCTCATCAAAGGTTTCCTGTTCTTTCTGGTTACAGATACTCGCCAGTTCTCTGCCTTGTATTGTCCTGCAGTCTTTCACAGCATCCTTCTGGTCCTTTAGCCCAGTCATCAGCTCATAGACCTTCTCTGTTGTTCCATTACCATGATGAACTTATAGGAGGGAAGATGAAAACTGACACATCAGATTTCATGAGACAGTTAATGACTTCGCACAATAAAAAGTCAACTTGGAAGTTACAGGTGATAACCTAATTAATGAAGAAAACAGTATTAGAGTAGGTGTTGTGCAATCAATCAATCAATCAATCAATCCCATTTGTTCAATGACAAGTTGGATTTTCCATTGATGAAAGATAGTGAGTGAGTGAGTCCATACCTCGATGACACATATACTGTCTTGGAGATTCACACAACACTGGTTCCCAGTGAGATGAATTAGACAAGACACAGTCATGAACCCCGGTGTGGTTACCAGAGCCATTTCTCCAGTTGAAGAACATGAAGTCCTCTCCGTCAGACCACTTCCACTTTCCATTTGGATCAGGCTTCTCTCTATGGAGCCCAATCCACACATCATCACTGAAATTACCCAAAGTGGATTTAATTGCCCTCCAATCCTCTTCTGTTTGTATGATGGACAGGTTTGTGAATCGCTGTCTGCAGTACTCTTGTGCCTCGGTCCAGTTTTTCTTCTCAAGGACAAGGCTGTACTTTTGGGCTGAGTAGGTGACTGTTTGAAATACAGAGGGAAATGCTTATCAGACTGCTTGTTGTGTTGAGTGGCAAACATGACCATCTTTAGCTTCCACTATCTATTCTAAAATATAGGCAACACATACTATTTGATAGCAGAGTAATATAGAGCATGTGACAGAGGCAAATTGATACATTCGCAAACTTGTTCCAACCTCCAAACCAATTTGTTTGATGAATATGGACATGTCCTGTGCATCAATGACTAAAAGTGAATACATATTAGTGATAGTACTGTATAGTATTCTATAGACTACAGAATATGGACTTCACACATCATTGGTCTGTAAAGGCTCTGTTTAAAGAGCTCTGATGCTTGATGATATTCAATAACTTACACCTTCAACAGAGATGATGGAATAAACAGACACACAACATGACAGTTTGATATCCATGTCTATGCTATCCTGTTTAATAGGGCCTATTAATAAAGTCTACTTCTCTGATCATTAGATATTGACTAGATATTCAATGGCCAAAATAAATGATGACTCACATATACATTAACTGTATGTACTCACCTTTACCACTGCAGTTTCTCAGAGAGTAGCCTGAGGTTGCATGTTGGAGGTGCTGTATTGTGATTTTGGGTGTATCACCAGTTGAGGCCTTCAGGAAACACTTGTTTCTGTGGGACAAATATCACAAAGAATGTGGTAGTAGTTATCAGACTGATGCTGATCTAAAACATCTATTGCTGCCTTTATTTGCACAAGCATATATTTTTTAGCATGTACCTGTGTTCTATTTTTTCTGCCTTTTCGCCAACAAATGTGAAGAACTGGCACGTGTCATTGTTTGTGCATTTCTGCCTGCACTGACTTGTATTATTGGTTGTAAATGGCTGATTCTCAACATTGTTCCCCAGAAAATCCACTCCATCCAGTAGGTCCCTCTCACAAGCTGTAACCAAGACATACTGTATTTCACCACTCAGACCATCAGAAAGGGACACAGGATAAAGCACATCTAGGCAGCAAGAGGACATTACCAGCAGTACATACTTAGTGAGAGAACACACTGAAACACAATAGTAATACAGAAATACAACATTCATACATGGAGAAGAAGACTTTGAACCTTCATGTTCCTTCCTACTGTAAGGTGACACCTGCACTGAGCAAAACCCATTGATAACCTGTAGTATGAAGTGAGCAACACTTACCTTTGACTACCCTCAGGCTGTAGATTTGTATAAGATCATTGAACCATCCAGGGACATAGACTGTGCAGCAGTAGCTCCCACTGTCTGCAGGCTGAATGTTTATAATGGTGAAGTTCACCATCCCAACTCCAGCTGTAACTCTGTATTTGTTTTGATATGTGATGGTAGATGTTTTTGTTGTGTCAGCTATGTCATTACAATAGCGCCACCATTTGATACAACAGGTTTCACTCCAGGTTGTATGAAGCATCTGATTCCAATTGTAACTGCAGACAAGGGTCACAGAGGTTCCCTCCAGTACTGATATCTCAGTCCCAAACACTGGTGAGGACATGGCTGCTGTGGGGATAAATGTCACATCAGAAATATGTTATTTTTGGGATGGTCTATCTATTTTTCTGTTCAGATTGTGACACCAACACCAACCGTAGGACTTGTATTTCAACTTCATAATCATTGTACTAAAATATAACTGTGTCCACTATAGGAGAGATTTCTGTAGATTGTATGTTAAATGTTGGTTAAACTGAGACTCATTGTGTGAAACTGGATGTTTACAGGTTCTGAACCACTACCCAACTACTTTGAATACATGGTCAACTAGATAACAGGCATAGCAGGTTGGTTTATAATACCAAGAGAGGAATATTGATCCCATCTGATCTCTTACCCAATAGCAGGAGTAGAAGTTCTGGCTGTATCATGGCCACTGTGAAGAGATGACATGGTTTAAAGCTAGAATCCTTAATTGAAACAACAACAAAGTGTCAACCCCGCCTCTGTTGTGGTTAACAGCTCAGGGATGGGCCTGAAGAAATGCAACCAATCTCAAATTCATAGACAGAGCTATGGATGCACCGACTGACTATCCATGATATCAAAATGATATTTTAAACCATGTTTTAAGGCTATACAGTGTTTGTTTACATTTACATTGTTTACAAACATTGGAGTAAAACATGCTTATATTATGGGTTCTGATGGGGTACAACAGTTGAACTAAACTCATGAGGCATTAATAAGTTATATTCTTCAAGAATCAGTGGGTATACAGTGCCTTCAGAAAGTATTCACACCCCTTGACTTTTCCCACATTTTGTTGTGTTACAGCCTGAATTTAAAAATGATTAAAAATAACAAAATTCCTTCACTGGCCTACACACAATACCCCATAATGTCAAAGTGGAATTATTATCTTTATTTTAAAAAATAATAATACAAACTGAAAAGCTGAAATGTCTTGAGTCAATAAGTATTCAACCCCTTTGTTATGGCAAACCTAAATAAGTTCAGGAGTAAAAATGTGCTGAACAAGTCACACAATAAGTTGCATGGACTGTGTGCAATAATAGTGTTTAACATGATTTTTGATTGACTACATCATCTCTGTACCCCACACATACAATTATCTGTAAGGTCCCTCACTCGAAGAGTGAATTCCAAACACAGATTCAACCACAAAGACCTGGGAGGTTTTCCAATGCCTCGCAAAGAAGGGCACCTATTGGTAGATGGGTACACATTTTTAAAGCAGACATTGAAGGAAGGAAACCGCTCAAGGATTGGCCAATGGAGACTTTAAAACACTTTTAATGGCTGTGATAGGAAAAATCTGAGGATGGACCAACAACATTGTAGTTATTAACTGACAGAGTGAAAAGAAGGAAGCCTGTACAGAACAATGCATCCTGTTTGCAACAATGCACTAAAGTAATACTGCAAACTTCTTGTCCTGAATAAAAAGTGTTATGTTTGGAGCAAATCTAATACAACACGTTACTGAGTACCACTCTCCATATTTCCAAGCATAGTGGTGGCTGCATCATGCAGCCACCACTATGCTGCATGACTGCATCGCAGTGCTAGCTGTGCCACTAGAGATCCTGGTTCGAATCCATGCTCTGTCGTAGCCGGCCGCTACCGCGAGACCAATGGGGCGGCACACAATTGGCCCAGCGTCGTCCAGGGTAGGGGAGGGAATGGCCGGCAGGGATGTAGCTCAGTTGGTAGAGCATGGTGTTTGCAACGCCAGGGTTGTGGGTTCGATTCCCACGGGGGGGCCAGTATGAAAAATAAAATAATGTATGCACTAACTGTAAGTCGCTCTGGATAAGAGTGTCTGCTAAATGACTAAAATGTAAATGTAAATGTTATGGCTATGCTTGTAATCGTTAAGAACTGGGAAGTTTTTCAGGACGAAAAAAGAAAACAGAATGGAGCTAAGCACAGGAAAAATCCTAGAGGAAAACCTGGTTCAGTCTGCTTTCCACCAGACACTGGGAGATGAATTCACCTTTCAGCAGGACAATAACCTAAAACTCAAGGCCAAATCTACACTAGAGTTGCTTACCAAGAAGACAGTGAATGTTCCTGAGTTTCAGAGTTACAGTTTTCACTTAAACCTGTTTGAAAATGTACTGCAATACCTGAAAATGGTTGTCTAGCAATGATCAACAACCAATTTCAATAATAATGGGCCAATGTTGCACAATCCAGGTGTGGAAAGCTCTTAGAGACTTATGCAGCAAGACTTACAGCTGTATTCGCTGCCAAAGGTGATTTTAACATGTATTGACTTAGGGTGTTTAATGCTTCTCTATGTAATCAAGATATATTGGTGTTTTATTTTTCATAAAACATTTTCAAGTCTTATAATTTTTTTCTTCAATTAAGTCCATTTTAATCCCAATTTGTAACACAACCAAATGTGGAAAAAGGCAAGGGGTGTGAATACTTTGTGAAGGCACTATATGTAATTAATTTATAAGACCAAAAATGTATGTATCAATTAAGGAGTCTAACTTTAAGGACCATCTTACAAGTTAAAATCAGAAAACATCAGTGCTCCCAAACCTTACAGTGTAACTCAAGGGAAACATTGTTTTTGTTAATAAATGTTAAAACACAATAATTAGCCAATCCAGACATGTTTGAGAGATTTCATTTAGAGGATAATATCTATGAGAACTGTGTGTGTTTCTAGGTTAATTTCAATGAGTCTGAAATAATGTGCACAATTTGCTTCTGAGAGTACACAGGCAGTGCTGTACCTTTCAAGGGACAACAAAAGGACAAGGAAGTGATGATGAGGTGATTTGACTACCAAAGTAGTATTGCAGTTACTCTATGGAAACGCTACATGGCATACACTTTGATTAACTAAACACACACTTTGAAAGTAGAAAATACATGTATAATCTAAATGGAGGTAAAAGATGTGATGGAGATTTAATTTCAACGTCTTCGTCTCTAATCTATTGATTCCCACAGTGTCTATGATATAAATAATATATATATATATATATATATATATATATATATATATATATATATATATATTAGTATATATATATATATATATATATATATATATATATATATATATATACACAACTCACAAACGTTGATCTAATATTAATCTTAACTTCATTTAAATATACAGAATATTAAGCAAAGAGCACCATTCAAATAATTTAAAAGAGACACTGTAAGATACAGTTACAAAAGGATATTAATCATATGTGAGTATATCTTCAAAGAAAAGCACAGAGTGCAAAATAATTTGATGTTTTCAATTCATAAAAAATGTATAATGTGGCTTGGAATGATGGCACACCTACCCCGTTAGCTGTCCTCTTCCCTTCCAATAGTTTGGTTGTGAGATGAGTTTATAGAGGTGTCTTTCTTTCCTCCCTCTCTGCTGACTAGGTAACCAGGGGTGCGTTCAGTTTGATTCAACGTTTGCTACGTTGCGTGCGTGACGTTGCTACGTTGCGTGGTTTGTACTGATCGACATGTTTCCCCAAAATGGTGCGCACCGTTCTTCTACAGCCTTTGAGGTACGTTTGGTGGGTGTGGTGAGGTGTGGCCTGATCAATATGGGTGTGACCATTTGAAATCACAAAGCTCATTCACTCGCCCTCTGGGCCACAGTAATCACACCATTTTTCAACTGGTCGTTCAGTACAGTACCGTTTCCGTTGAATTCAACGTTGCACACCGTTCTATCATACTGAATGCACCCAGGTGATGCTGAAAGTTCTGCTGTAACCCCTCCCTACATGTAAAAAACACTGACCAATGGGCATAACATTTAAATGTTTTTTCTTTTTTAAATAATGTACATCTAAGTTGCCTGATCGAATGTACATTTCTGTTAGTGTATCAAGTTTACATTTGTCATCATAATGTGCAGTACATTTGGTAACCCCCAATCAATTCATTGTATTTGCACTGGACATAGGCTTTACAAAAACAAAATTCTACAGTACAATATCCACTGACCTCTGATTAATGAGATATGTGTTTAAAAAAATAAGAAAACCACCAAAGATATAATTGTAACCTGTGTCAGTGAGTTCTCCCAGCGCCATGCAAAGCAGGCCACCTTCCAACAACCCAACGCAAAGTAAAAAACAACTACATTTTTAGAGGCTGCTTGTATGTGGTACCGCATGGCTGTATAATAATAATTTGTGGGTGCTTATATTTGTCCTGTTACACACTTGTACGAGTATGTAATGGAAATGTGTTTCCCAACATGCATGTGTTTCTTGCATATCCCTAAGACTGGCAGTCTAATGTATCAAATCAAATTGTATTTGTCACATGCGCCAAATACAACAAGTGTAGACCTTACAGTGAAATGCTTACTCAACCAACAATGCAGTTTTAAGAAAAATAAGTGTTAAGTAAAAAATAGATAAGTGAAAAGTAAAATAACAGTAGCGAGGCTATATACAGGGGGTACAGGTACAGAGTCAAAGTGCGGAGGCACAGGTTAGTCGAGGTAATATGTACAGTACCAGTCAAAAGTATTCAAGGGTTTTTCTTTATTTAAAAAAATGTCTACATTGTAGAATAATAGTGAGACATCAAATCTATGAAATAACATATGGAATCATGTAGTAACCAAAAAAGTGTTAAACAAATCAAAATATATTTTAGATTTTAGATTCTTCAAAGTTGCCACCCTTTGCCTTGATGACAGCTTGGCACACTCTTGGCATTATCTCAACCAGCTTCATGAGGAATGCTTTTCCAACAGTCTGGAAGGAGTTCCCACATATGCTGAGCACTTGTTGGCTGCTTTTCCTTCACTCTGCGGTCCAACTCATCCAAAAACCATCTCAATTGGGTTGATGTCGGATGATTGTGGATGCCAGGTCATCTGATGCAGCACTCCATCACTCTCCTTGGTCAAATAGCCCTTACACAGCCTGGAGGTGTGCTGGGTCATTGTCCTGTTAGAAAGAAAATGATTGTCCCACTAAGCACAAACCAGATGGGATGGCATATCGCTGCAGAATGCTGTGGTAACCATGCTGGTTAAGTGTGCCTTTAATTCTAAATAAATCACAGACAGTGTCACCAGCCAAGCACCCCCACACTATAACACCTCCTCCTCCATGCTTCACGGTGGGAACAACACATGCAGAGATCATCCGTTCACCTACTCTGCGTCTCACAAAGACACGCCGGTTGGATCCCAAAATCTCTCATTTGGACTCATCAGACCAAAGGACAGATCTCCACCGGTCTAATGTCCATTGCTCGTGTTTCTTGGCCCAAGCAAGTCTCTTCCTCTTATTGGTGTCCTTTAGTAGTGGTTTCTTTGCAGCAATTCGACCATGAAGGCCTGATTCACGCAGTCTTCTCTGAACAGTTGATGTTGAGATGTTTCTGTTACTTGAACTTTAGGCTGCAATTTCTGAGGCTGGTAACTCTAATGAACGTATCCTCTGCAGCAGAGGTAACTCTGGGTCTTCCTTTCCTGTGGCAATCCTCGTGAGAGCCAGTTTCATCATAGTGCTTGATGGTTTTTGCAAAGTTCTTGAAATTTTCCAGAATGACTGACCTTCATATCTTAAAATTATGATGTTTCTCTTTGCTTATTTGAGCTGTTCTTGCCATAATATGGACGTGGTCCTTTACCAAATAGGGCTATCTTCTGTATACCAACCCTACCTTGTCATAACACAACTGATTGGCTCAAACACATTAAGAAGGAAAGAAATTCCACAAATTTACTTTTAAGAAGGCACACCTGTTAATTGAAATGCATTCCAGGGGGAACAATGCAAATAGCCCGAGTAGGCATTTGATTAGCTGTTCAGGAGTCTTACGCCTTGGGGGTAGAAGCTGTTAAGAAGCCTTTCAGACCTAGACTTGGCACTCCGGTACCGCTTGCCATGCGGTAGCAGAGAGAACAGTCTATGACTAGGGTGGCTGGAGTCTTTGACAATTTTTAGGGCTTTCCTCTGACACCGCCATTGATGTACTGGGCCGAACGCATTACCCTCTGTAGTGCTTGCGGTCAGAGGCCGAGAAGTTGCCATACCAGGCGTTGATGCAACCAGTCAGGATGCTCTTGATGGTGCAGGCCAGGTCTCTGACCTCCTCCCTATAGGCTGTCACATCGTTGTTGGTGATCAGGCCTACCACTGTTGTGTCGTCGGCAAACTTAATGATGGTGTTGGAGTCGTGCCTGGCCGTGCAGTCATGGGTGAACAAGGAGTACAGGGGGGGGACTGAGCACGCACCCCTGAGTGGCCCCCGTGTTGAGGATCCCAGTGCTACCAGTGGTTAGGATGTGATTTTATGCATTTTAAATGCATTTACTAAATAACTACATGGTAAATTAAATGTAGGGTGTCAAATTCTTTGAACCTTTGCTAAATGATTCATGGTGGTTAATTTATCAAGTTGATTATTGTATAACAGCCATCAACTACAGGAATAGAGGCAAGAACCCCACAACCCTCCCCTGCTAATTATGGGCACATAATTCTACATTGTTGTGATTTGTGCCCCCATCTTACCATTCTTGCTGGATGGTGAAAATGGTAATACTGTTGTCACTGATCAAACATATATTTTTTAAGAATGTCGACACTTACATCCATAAAAATAAAAATTTTTCTCATTATGAAAAATGTTCACTGAAAGTTGTCACCATACATGTTTTAACTACCAACTTGAAAATCCTCTCCTCTTCACTAATCAAATTATTATCACAATAGATGCAATCACCAAGAAAAAAGTAATATTATAATTTGATGTTATATTAGCAAAACATTGTAAAGTCTAAATTTAGCCTAATGTAAATATACTTCCTATTTTTCTTTCATAAGCGAAAGCTAACTTTCATAACTTGAATAACGTAAACAAAAAATGATTTCATAATCGTATTTAATATATTATTTATAATGGAATATTTCAGTTTTCTTGGACCTCCCATCCCTCTCCTGCTGCATCATCATGGCTGGTCCTCTTCATCCAGACCCACACTGACTTTAGAAACCAAACACAACAGTACAAAGACTCTCACTGGAATTAGTTCATGAACACATTACTTCATTTCCATACTGTCAATGGGATGCAAAACCTAATAACACACTGTACAGGGGACTCTGAACAACAGACTAAACATTTCGTAACTGTGGCACAAAAAAGTGTATACATTCTTCAGGGCTTCCAAGTTCAACTGTTTTGCGAAAAACGTCTCCATTCGGCAGTTCTCTCCAGCGTATGACTAGGATGAAGTTCCCGTTCTTCGCAAACTCCTTTCTGATATATGAGATATGATCAAATTAGATAAAGCCAGCAGCCCTCCTATTTTAATTGAGCATTTGTTTTTATTAATATGATCTATAGGAATATAAAATGGAGATCACAGGAAAAGTGAGAAATGATTGAGCATGACATTGATTTCTGATGTGGGAGATGTAGGACTACTGTACCTGCTCCAACATCTGTTCCTTAACCACTGGGTCATTGAGGTCAGCTCCTGAGTTAGATTTCAGAGACATCCTGACAATGGTCTGCTTGCTTCTCTTTTCTAGAGGGACATAGGAATGGTAGCAGCCACTCAAATGAGATTCAGCTTATTTACAATAAATATAACTTTTCTTCCACTTCCATTTAAAGGCTATAGATTACTTTGGAAGTGTGCAGTAGCTAGCCTCTGTATTCTATGTTCAACATTATGGGAATATTATCCGATATTAGAAACCACATGAGCACATATATTTGCATGAATCCCTGGTAAGACTGGGGAGAGAGAGATGGCATCTGGCAGTAGTGTAGACAACATGAAGCATTGCTGTGTCCGGCATCTGACACTGCTTGTTAAAGTGGGACCCTATTGGGGCTAAAATGCCACCCTTGCATCTGTCTTACAGATATAAACCCCAATAGCGCCAATAAGATGGTAGTATTGTGGCCTGGCTGGTCTAGCGGTAATGCCACAGCCTCTGGAACACATGTCTATGGTGTCAGCGTAGGTTTGAATCTGGCCTAATGCCCTTTGATGAAACCTCTGTGTATCTTTCCCTGCTGTCATCCTCTCTTTCTATCTGTTTATAAAAAATATATACGTAAAATAAAATAAGATGATAGTCTTACTTCCAGTGCAAAGGAACAATCTCTTCAGAGAGCAGTCTCTATTGTCCAGAGAGGTGTGTTCAGTCTGTCAATGGCCCTTAAGGGTCAGAGAGCAACAGTTACTACAATCCAGTTGAGGCTGATTGTGTGTGCTCAATATTACAATATTAGATTGATTTACACTAAAGCATTAAGGATATAGTATATAACAGTGGGCTCCTCAGAGGAGGAAGGGGAGGACCAACCTCCTCAGTGAATTTCATTTTTTTTTTTAATGGTAAAACATTTAAAAAAAAATCATTTTTAGATAAAACTATACTAAATATATTCACGTCACCAAATAATTAATTAAAACACACTGTTTTGCAATGAAGACCTACAGTAGCCTCAACAGCACTCTGTAGGGTAGCACAATGGTGTAGCCGGAGGACAGCTAGCTTCTGTCCTCCTCTTGGTACATTGACTTCAATACAAAACCTTGGAGGCTGTTGGTTCTCACCCCCTTCCATAGACTCACACAATAATTATGACAACTTCCGGAGGACGTCCTCCAACCTAGTAGAACTCTTGCAGTATGAGCTGACATGTTTTCCACAAAATCAAAGTATCAGAGAATGAATCTAGTACTGAAAGCATAAGCTACAGCTAGCTAGCACTGCAGTGCATAAAATGTGGTGAGTAGTTGACTCAAAGAGAGAGAAAGACAATAGTTGAACAGTTTTCAACAAATTCATTTCTTCAAAAATGAAGGAGAAGCAAGAGAGAGAGAGCGAGAGAGAGAGAGATTTTTTCTTTTTTTGTGTCACTTTCAGTTTCACTTACTTAGCTAGCAAATGCAGCTGGCTAGTTTAATTACTCAAACACTATGCTCAAACAGAGGGATGCTATGTTAGCTAGCTGGCTATGACTATTCAACACAACACTGGAACTCTTCCAAGTCAAGATAAGCTTTTGGTTTTATTAATTTATTGCCACCGGGGCCCGCCGGTGTAACTGCTTAGTGACTATACACTGTAATGTTACTGCATGATTGTAGCGGGTTTACTAACGCATTAGTTCTATTAGCTATGTTGACTAGGACGTAACTTTAGCTAATATGGGGACAATGACATAGGCTGTGTGTAGCGGTTATGACATAGTTTGGCTTGGAAAGTTTTTTTTGCCTGGTCACATACAGCTGATGTTTTGTTCATTGAAGTCCACAAACGAAGGGAAAAGGTGAGAGGAGGAGAGTGCATAGAGGCTAGAATGAATACAACGTGGCTTCTATGAAAGTGAACTGTGTTTATGCTTGATCAGGGGTGTATTCAGTCCGCCGATTCTGTTGAAAAATGTTTTTTAAATGGAAGCAAATGAAACGGGGATAAAAATACCTGAATTTGTCCAATAGAAACTTTCGTTTACAACTGTTGGACTAATGATTACACCCTAGATAAGCTAGATGCAGGCAAGAGTGTGCAAGGCGGTATTGAAAGTGTCACTGTCTGTCCATGAGTCACTGTCTGTCATCTCAAATTTTTCTCTCGACCTGTGTGCACCTACGTCATAAATTTTCATTCATAGGCTAGGTTGTAGCAACCTCATGATGGGTATAGGTAAAATTTGAGTATCATGTAGTAGCCTTAACCAATTGATGTTACATTGAACTGGGTTAATGGAATATGAATAAGGCCATGCTCCAAAAAAAAAAAAGTGTCCTCCCTCATCATAAACGGCACCGACCGCCACTGGTATATAAGCATAAATACTCACATGGGTCTACTGCTCAGGTGTTGGTGAAGGACTCATCCAAGGACTGCTGGCTAAAGAAGAGGTCAGGGGCTGCACCTGGGAAAAATGGATTTGAGTTTATGGTTTGGAGAGCAGTGTTGCATAAATATAGCCCATCAGTGCAATTGTGTGTCAACATTACAGATGTCACAGACATCTCGCCCCCCTGATAATCTAATGGCTGTATTAGGCCAAAAGTAGTTTTCTGAGATACCAGGTTCATTGTTGCTGACAGTTGAGATGGACTCCTTTTCCTGCTGAAAATATTCATAAAGTCGCTTTAGACTCGACATCACTAAATACCTCTCAAATCTTAGGGTTAAATTATGAACATTTTAATTGCTTTTGATTCATCACTCAATGCACTTTCTATGAAGAATGAAATTCCACACTGATCAAACACTAAATGGATGTTTACTCAGAACAAAGATGAAAGGAAATACAAAATAACAATAATTACATTCTAACTAAATAGTGTTCTCAAACAGTACAGATCACACAGGAGTTACATACTACATGTTCAGTTAATAACGTTTACTTTACCTTTCTTTACTCTATTTTTAAATAATCAAAGTATTACAGTAAATTATAGGTCAAATTACAATGTTTATGAGTCAGTATGTGTAAGTACAGTATCATTAAGTAATATCATGTAATAGAGATGATAATAATAAGTTAAAGTAGTAATAATATTAATAATAGTAATAGTGGTGTAATAATATAATGAATTGAAATGCAGATTCCTTCCAGAACATGAGTGATAGTCTCTCTGACAGATCAGGGTGGTGTCTGTCTGCAGACTGTCCAGGCTGCCATGGAGAGCCTTCTAGTGGAGATCTGTTGAAACATCATACACAGGATAAGAGCACATGGATCTATCTTATATGACCAGGCCTTGCCGTTATGTTTGGGCTGATTCAAAAGACTATTACTAGTAGAGTGAGTCTAGACTATGTAAAAGGGAGGGAGTTAAAGGGAGTAAAGAGCAGTGCAGATAGTAGCCAACTGTAGAGGGGTGGATGTCTGGGATGTGGGTTGAGCATTATTCAATATGGAGGTATAATCAGAGCATTGCAATAAGTAATACATTGCATAGAGCTGACATGAGAGTCAAGACAGTCAATCTCTATTCCGCAGTAAACCATAACAGTTCTATGTAATATTTGTCTATCTGCAACATTCTGAATGTTTCAGCCCACTTATTAACAAAACCTAAAATAGGAGCTCAAAAGTTGAGCAACGCACCTTCACAGATGAAGGGTAATTCCTGATGACAGGAAGCATCCAGCCACTTCAGTTCTCCATTACCAACCCGGACCATCTTACCACAGTGGTAATTGATGGGGTTGAGGGGGAAGCAGCTGTGCCACTCTCTGTACTTCACCACCTTCTCAACATCACTACTGGTCCACAGCCAGGGGGCGCTCCACTCAAAGATGGACCGCTCCAGTCCAATCCACACTCCCCCACATGGCAGCTCCACGTTGGCCAGGAGCTGGGTCACATCAGCCTGCACGGTCTGGTTGGGACAAAACACAAACATGAAATTGCACACATGTAAATGCAAGTTCATAAACACAAAACCACAAATACACATACACTTACGGTCTTATCTGCCATTAAATGTCCAACAACTGTTACTTGTACACCTTTGTGCAGATTGGTACAGAATGTAGCTCCATGTCTGACACTCACCAGGATGGAGTGGAGAAGTTGTACTACTGGGGGAAGATGTGGGCTTCCTGTCTGGGGAGGTGGGACCTGATGAGGTCAGTTGTCCACTGGAAGTTGATGCTGGTAGTGTGGTGGACTGTCTATTAGTAGTGGTAGGTGGTGAGGTGGTGGACTGTCTATTAGTAGTGGTAGGTGGGGAGGTGGTGGACTGTCCAATAGTAGTGGTAGGTGGTGTGGTGGACGTCTTGCTAGAGGGAGGTCCAGTTGAAGTAGGGCTGGTGGTTTCAGGGGTAGCAGGAGTGGACAAATCCCCAGTGGTGTTAAGAGGACGTTCATCTGTGTCAGAATGAAGTAGAATACACACATGTAAGTGCCTGTTTCCTATCATGTTAGGAACTCCATTTAAAATATTTCATTGTATTAAAACTTAGAGTTTCTTTGTGTAGATTCTATACAACTTAGTCATAGATGATGACTGACTGTCAATACTAGTATGATAACATTCTCACAGGGTTCAACTTACCCCCATAGCACAGGAAAGGACTTTGAGTAGAACCATTTTCTGGTGTCCATTTTCTGTCATTTTCTGAGTTCAGCTTTACACAGTTTCCGTCTCCCAAACGCATTGGATTGTCCCATTTCTGAAATGGTTCCCCACTGGACCAATGCCATGTGTTGTTCTCATACATTAGTCCAATCCAGGTGACCCCTTTAGTCACCTCATCAAAGGCATCTTGCTCTTTCTGGTTACATTAACTGTATGTACTCACCTTTACCACTGCAGTTTCTCAGAGAGTAGCCTGAGGTTGCATGTTGGAGGTACTGTATTGTGAAAGGCATATCACCAGTTGAGGCCTTCAGGAAACACACGTCTCTGTGGGACAAATATCACAAAGGATGTTACTTATCAGAAATTAACGCAATGACCAAAATAACTGTTATGGTTCTAAAGCCTTTATTTGCAGAAGCACAATTAAAAAAATTAAATAAAAAAGCGTTTTGAGCATGTACCTGTTAGGTTGGACAATGTTTGCTTCTTTCCAAACAAATGTGAAGTACTGGCAATTGTCATCTTCGGTGCATTTCTGGCTGCACTGACTTGCATCTTCAGTTATGAATAGCTGTTTATTCACCTTATTTCCCCCAAAATCCACTCCTTTCATTAGGTTCCTCTCACAACCTGTGTAACAGAGACATTTTACATCTGACACTACTTGATTTTCTTGTTGTTGAACAACTCAAGTCAACTAGGCAACCAAAAAGATACGATCAACACTAAACTAGTCTCTAGAAGGACACAACGCAGAATAAACAACACTGGACTACAGAGACAAAAGGTATCAGTGGTATATTCAGGTATTCAACCTGGACAATGGATGCCAATAAATGTCCAATCAACAATGCAGCATGTTACAGTGTGTAGTGTACAGTATCTAGTAGCCAATGTAAATACTCATGTAAAATGCTCATAATGAGGATACATGCACCAAGTAATGAGAATGAATAATCAACACTTGCCTTTTACTACCTTAAGTCTGTAGTATGTTACATAGTCATTGTAAGGGATAATGCTGCTATCTACACAACAGCAGTAACTTCTGCTGTCCTGAAGGTTGGAAATGGTGAGGTCTTCCCCGCTGAGGTTGTACATTTTAGGGTAATTGATTGTGATGTTACCCCCCTTCATCTTCACTATGGGGTTAGAACAATAACATCCATACCAACCGTTATCACAATTTCTGGCCCAGCATGTGTAATACCTGTGATCCTTCACAGAGGACCCACAAACAAGGGTCACAGAGTTTCCCTCCAGTACTGACACCTCAGTCACCAACAATGGTGAGGCCCTGAGTGCTGTGGGGTCAAAGGTTAAATCAAGAAAATGTTGTTACTTGGCTGGTCAGGATTTGTGTCACTGACATAAACTTGTCCACAGACAAGGAGATTGCTCAGTTTCATAAAAGTTCTGTTTCTAGACACTGGAAGCTTCCTATTGTAGCTTTTGGGTGGTATTCTGTTGTATGTTTTGGTATTCTATTGTATGTTTTGGTATTCTGTTGTATGTGTTGGTATTCTGTTGTATGTGTTGGTATTCTGTTGCATGTTTTGGTATTCTGTTGTATGTTTTGGTATTCTGTTGTAAGTTTTGGTATTCTGTTGTATGTTTTGGTATTCTGTTGTATGTTTTGGTATTCTGTTGTATGTTTTGGTACTACTATTTTGAAAACTGTCAAAAGTCATAACAGAGGAGGGGCTACTTGATAACACCAATAGAGGAATATATTAATCACATCTGATCTCTTACCCAGTAGCAGGAGTAGAAGTATTGGCAGTATCATGACAACTGTGAACAAAGAGTTCATGTTTTGAATCACAAGCCAACAGTTCTCCCTACGTTTCAAGTACATTTTTTATAACATTATTTTTTGTTTTAAAAGCACTCCTTCTGAGAGTACACAGGCAGTGCTGTACCTTTCCAGTTAAACAAAATGACAAGAAAGGAATGATAAGGTGATTTGACTACCAAAGTAGCATTGCAGTTACTCTATGGAACAGCTACATGGAATAAACTTTGATTAACCAAACATGCACTTTGAAAGTAGCACTTAAATGTATAATCTAAGTTTAGGTTAAATATGTGATGAAGATTTAATTTGAATATGTTTTAATCTCAATCTATTGATTCCCACAAGTTTATCAGGGAGTGTATAGGAGATGTTGTACCCACTGGGGATAGATGGCACCATTTGCGCAAAACTGAAAGCGCGAACCACCGCATGTAACCATGGCAAGGTGACTGGGAATATGGCAGAATACAAACAGTGTAGTTATTCACTTCGCATGGCAATCAAACAGGCAAAACGTCAGTATAGGGACAAAGAGGAGTCGCAATTCAACAGCTCAGACACGAGACGTATTTGGCAGGGTCTAGAGACAATCACTAACTACGAAAGGAAAACCAGCCACGTCGCCGATACCGACATCTTGCTTCCAGACAAGCTAAACACCTTCTTCACTCACTTTGAGGATAACACAGTGCCACCGGCGCGGCCCGATACAGACGGCATCCCTAGCCGCGTCCTCAGAGCATGCGCAGACCAGCTGGCTGGTGTGTTTATGGACATATTCAAGCTCTGTCTATCCCAGTCTGCTGTCCCCACATGCTTCAAGATGGCCACCATTGTTCCTGTACCCTAGAAAGCAAAGGTAACTGAACAAAATGACTATCGCCCAGTAGCACTCACTTCTGTCATCATGAAGTGCTTTGAGAGACTAGTCAAGGATCAGATCATCTCTACCTTACCTGTCACCCTAGACCCACTTCAATTTGCTTACCGCCCCAATAGATCCACAGACGATGCAATCGCCATCACACTGCACACTGCCCTATCCCATCTGGACAAGAGGAATAGCTATGTTGTTCATTGACTATAGCTCAGCATTCAACACCATAGTACCCTCCAAGCTCATCATTAAGCTTGAGGCCCTGGGTCTGAACACTGCCCTGTGCAACTGGGTCCTGGACTTCCTGATGGGCCACCCCATGTGGTGAAGGTAGGAAACACCTCTACTTCGCTGATCCTCAACACTGATGCCCCACAAGGGTGCGTGCTCAGCCCACTCCTGTACTCCATGTTCACCCATGACTGCGTGGCCAAGCACGCCTCCAATTCAATCATCAAGTTTGCAGACGACACAACAGTAGTAGGCTTGATTACCAACAATGACGAGACAGCCTACAGGGAGGAGATGAGGGCTCTGGGAGTGTGGTGTCAGGAAAATAACCTCTCACTCAACGTCAACAAAACAAAGGAGATGATCGTGGACTTCAGGAAACAGCAGAGGGTGCTCCCCCCTATCCACCTTGAAAGGACCGCAGTGGAGAAGGTGGAAAGCTTCAAGTTCCTTGGCGTACACATCACTGACAAACTGAAATGGTCCACCCACACAGACAGTGTAGTGAAGAAGGCGCAACAGAGCCTCTTCATCCTCAGGAGGCTGAAGAAATGTGGCTTCACACCTAAAACCCTCACAAACTTTTACAGATGCACAATTGAGAGCATCCTGTCGGGCTGTATCACCACCTGGTACGGCAACTGCACCGCCCGCAACCGCAGGGCTCTCCAGAGGGTGGTGCGGTCTGTCCAACGCATTACCGGGGGCAAACTACCCGCCCTCCAGGACACCTACAGCACCCGATGTCAGAGGAAGGCCAAAAAGATAATAAAGGACATCAACCACCCGAGCCACTGCCTGTTCACCCTGCGATCATCCAGAAGGCGAGGTCAGTACAGGTGCATCAAAGCTGGGACCGAGAGACTGAAAAACAACTTATATCTCAAGGCCATCAGACTGTTAAATAGCCATCACTAGCACATTAGAGGCTGCTGCCTATAGACATAGACTAGAAATCACTGGCCACTTTAAGAAATGGAACATTAGTCACTTTAATAATGTTTACATATCTTGCATTACTCATCTCATATGTATATACTGCATTCTATACTATTCTACTGTATCTTAGTCCATGCCGCTCTGACATTGCTTGTCCATATATGTATATATTCTTAATTCCATTCCTTACTTAGATTTGTGTGTATTGGGTATATGTTGTGAAATTGTTAGATATTACTGCACTGTCGGAGCTAGAAGCACAAGCATTTCGCTACACCCGGAATAACATCTGCTAAACACGTGTAGGTGACCAATACAATTTGATTTGATTTGATATATTTAAAAAAACTCAAACTGATCTAATTTTAGATTGTACCTCTAGTCAGTCTCAACTTAATTTAAATACACATAATATTAAGCAAAGAGCACCATTCAAATAATTTAAAAGAGATACTGTACGAAACAGTTACAAATGGTTGTTAATCATATGTGAGTATCTCTTCAAAGTGCAAAATCATTTGATGTTTTCAATTTATCAAAAATCTATAATGCAGTTTGGAATGATGGCACACCTACCCAGTTAGCTGTCCTCTTCCTTACCAATAGTTTGGTTGTGAGATGCATGTGGAGACAGCAGAAAGAGAGATGAGTTTATAGAGGTGTCTTTCTTTCCTCCCTCTCTGCTGACTAGGTAACCAGGGGTGTGTTCAGTTTGATTCAACGTTTGCTACGTTGTGTGACGGTTTGTACTGATTGACATGTTTCCCCAAAACGGTGTGCACCGTTCTTCAACAGGTATGTTTTCTTCCGTTGTCATTTTAATGTGCAGTACATTTGGTAACCCCCAATCAATTCATTGTATTTGCACTCGACATAGGCTTAAAAAAAAAAACATTTTACAGTACAATATCAACTGAGCTCTGATTAATGAGATATGTGTTTAAAAAAATAAGAAAACCACCAAAGATATTATTTTAACCTGTGTCAGTGAGTTCTCCCAGTGCCATGCAAAGCAGGCCGCCTTCCAACAACCCAATGCAAAATAAAAAACGACTACATTTTTAGAGGCTGCTTGTATGTGGTACCGCATGGCTGTATAATAATAATTTGGGGGTGCTTATAGTTGTCTTGTTACACACTTGTACGAGTATGTAATGGAAATGTGTTTCCCAACATGCATGTGTTTCTTGCATATCCCCAAGACTGGCAGTCTAATGCCTAAATGTGCCAATAAAATGCAATGTACTGTAATTCTGGATGTGTAAAAGCCCATAGTTCTAGTATGAACACTTTGTGGTCCATACAGGTAGCTTGGTTATATCAAATCAAATCAAATTGTATTTGCCACATGCGCCGAATACAACTGGTGTAGACCTTACAGTGAAATGCTTACTTACAAGCCCTTAAGCAACAATGCAGTTTTAAGAAAAATACGTGTTAAATGAAAAATAAAAATTAAAATAAATAAAGAGCAGCAGTAAAATAAGAGTAACGAGGCTATATACAGGGGGTAACGGTACAGAGTCAATGTGCGGAGGCACAGGTTAGTCGAGGTAATATGTACATGTAGGTAGAGTTAAAGTGACTATGCATAGATAATAAACAGAGAGTACCAGCAGCGTAAAAGAGGGGGGGGGGGGGGTGGGGGGGACAATGCAAATAGTCCGGTTAGCCATTTGATTAGCTGTTCAGGAGTCTTATGGGTAGAAGCTGTTAAGAAGCATTTTGGACCTATACTTGGCTCTCCGGTACCGCAGAGAGAACAGTCTATGACTAGGGTGGCTGGAGTCTTTGACACTTTTGAGGGCCTTCCTCTGACACCGCCTGGTATAGAGGTCCTGGATGGCAGGAAGCTTGGCCCCAGTGATGTACTAGGCCGTGCGCACTACCCTCTGTACTGCCTTGTGGTCGGAGGCCGAGCAGTTGCCATACCAAGCAGTGATGCAACCAGTCAAGATGCGACCGGGAGACTCATGGGCGGCGCACAATTGGCCCAGGGTAGGGGAGGGAATGGCCGGCAGGGATGTAGCTCAGTTGATAGAGCATGGCGTTTGCAACGCCAGGGTTGTGGGTTCGTTTCCCACGGGGGGGCAGTATGAAAAAATATATATATGTATTCACTAACTGTAAGTCGCTCTGGATAAGAACGTCTACTAAAATGTAAATGTAAGGATATGCTATATGACAGTGGGCTCCTCAGAAGAGGAAGGGGAGGACCATCCTCCTCAGTGAATTTCATATTTTCTTTTAATAGTAAAACATTGAAAAAGTTTTCCTTTTTAGATAAAACTATACTAAACATATTCACGTCACCAAATAATTAATTAAATTAAAGTTTTGCAATGAAGATCTACAGTAGCCTCAACAGCACTCTGTAGGGTAGCACAATGGTGTATCCGGAGGACAGCTAGCTTCCGTCCTCCTCTTGGTACATTGACTTCAATACAAAACCTAGGAGGCTGTTGGTTTTCACCCCCTTCCATAGACTCACACAATAATTATGACAACTTCCGGAGCATGTCTTCCAACATAGCAGAGCTCTTGCAGTATGAGCTGACATGTTGTACACACAATCAAAGGATCAGAGAATGAATCTAGTACTGAAAGCATAAGCTACAGCTAGCTAGCACTGCAGTGCATAACATGTGGTGAGTAGTTCACTCAAAGAGAGAGAAAGACAATAGTTGAAGAGTTTTCAACAAATTAATTTCTTCAAAAATGAAGGAGGAGCAAGAAAGACAGAGAGATTTTGTCTTTTTTTTATTTTTTTTACTTTCAGTTTCACTTACTTAGCTAGCAAATGCAGATGGCTAGTTTAGTTACTCAAACACCTGGCTCAAAAAGAGGCATGCTATGTTAGTTAGCTGGCTAAGTCTCTCCAACACAACACTGGAACTCTTCCAAGTCAAGATAAGCTTTTGGTTTTATTAATTTATTGCCACCGGGGCCCGCCGGTGTAACTGCTTAGTGACTATACACTGTAATATTACTGCATGATTGTAGCGGGTTTACTAACGCATTAGTTCTATTAGCTATGTTGACTAGGACGTTACTTTAGCTAATATGGGGACAATGACATAGGCTGTGTGTAGCGGTTATGACATGGTTTGGAAAAGTTTTTTTGCTTTGTCACTTACAGCTGATGTTTTGTTCATTGAAGTCCACAAACGAAGGGAAAAGGTGAGAGGAGGAGAGTGCATAGAGGCTAGAATGAATACAAGTGGCTTCTATGAAAGTGAACTGTGTTTATGCGTGATCAGGGGTGTATTCATTCCGCCGATTCTGTTGAAAAATGTTTCTTAAACGGAAGCAAATGAAATGGGGATAAAAATACCTGAATTTGTCCAATAGAAACTCTTGTTTGCAACTGTTGGACTAATGATTACACCCTAGATAAGCTACAGTGGGGAGAACAAGTATTTGATACACTGCCGATTTTGCAGGTCTTACTACTTACAAAGCATGTAGAGGTCTGTAAATGTTATCATAGGTACACTTCAACTGTGAGAGACGGAATTTAAAACAAAAATCCAGAAAATCACATTGTATGATTTTTAAGTAATTAATTTGCATTTTATTGCATGACATAAGTATTTGATCACCTACCAACCAGTAAGAATTCCAGCTCTCACAGACCTGTTAGTTTTTCTTTAAGAAGCCCTCCTGTTCTCCACTCATTACCTGTATTAACTGCACCTGTTTGAACTCGTTACCTGTATAAAAGACACCTGTCCACACACTCAATCAAACAGACTCCAACCTCTCCACAATGGCCAAGACCAGAGAGCTTTGTAAGGACATCAGGAATAACATTGTAGACCTGCACAAGGCTGGGATGGGCTACAGGACAATAGGCAAGCAGCTTGGTGAGAAGGCAACAACTGTTGGCGCAATTATTAGAAAATGGAAGAAGTTCAAGATGACGGTCAATCACCCTCGGTCTGGGGCTCCATGCAAGATCTAACCTCGTGGGGCATCAATGATCATGAGGAAGGTGAGGGATCAGCCCAGAACTACACGGCAGGACCTGGTCAATGACCTGAAGAGAGCTGGGAGCACAGTCTCAAAGAAAACCATTAGTAACACACTACGCCGTCATGGATTAAAATCCTGCAGCGCACGCAAGGTCCCCCTGCTCAAGCCAGCGCATGTTCAGGCCCGTCTGAAGTTTGCCAATGACCATCTGGATGATCCAGAGGAGGAATGGGAGAAGGTCATATGGTCTGATGAGACAAAAATAGAGCTTTTTGGTCTAAACTCCACTCGCCGTGTTTGGAGGAAGAAGAAGGATGAGTACAACCCCAAGAACACCATCCCAACCTTGAAGCATGGAGTTGGAAACATCATTCTTTGGGGATGCTTTTCTGGAAAGGGGACAGGACGACTGCACCGTATTGAGGGGAGGATGGATGGGGCCATGTATCGCGAGATCTTGGCCAACAATGTCCTTCCGTCAGTAAGAGCATTGAAGATGGGTCATGGCTGGGTCTTCCAGCATGACAATGACCTGAAACACTCAGCCAGGGCAACTAAGGAGTGGCTCCGTAAGAAGCATCTCAAGGTCCTGGAGTGGCCTAGCCAGTCTCCAGACCTGAACCCAATAGAAAATCTTTGGAGGGAGCTGAAAGTCCGTATTGCCCAGCAACAGCCCCGAAACCTGAAGGATCTGGAGAAGGTCTGTATGGAGGAGTGGGCCAAAATCCCTGCTGCAGTGTGTGCAAACCTGGTCAAGACCTACAGGAAACTTTTGATCTCTGTAATTGCAAACAAAGGTTTCTGCACCAAATATTAAGTTCTGCTTTTCTGATGTATCAAATACTTATGTCATGCAATAAAATGCTAATTAATTACTTAAAAATCATACAATGTGATTTTTTGGATTTTTGTTTTAGATTCCGTCTCTCACAGTTGAAGTGTACCTATGATAAAAATGACAGACCTCTACATGCTTTATAAGTAGGAAAACCTGCAAAATCGGCAGTGTATGAAATACTTGTTCTTCCCACTGTATATGCAGGCAAGAGTGTGCAAGGCGTTATTGAAAGTGTCACTGTCTGTCCATGAGTCACTGTCTGTCATCTCACATTTTTCTCTCGACCTGTGTGCACCTACATCGTAAACTTTCATTCATAGGCTAGGTTGTAGCAACCTCATGATGGATATAGGGAACATTTCAGTATTATGTAGTAGCCTAAACTAATCGATGTTACATTGAACTGGGTTAATGGAATATGAATAAGGCCATGCTCATGAAAATAAAAATTGTCCTCCCTCATCGTAAACGGCACCGACCGCCACTGGTATATAAGCATAAATAATCACATGGGTCTACTGCTCAGGTGTTGGTGAAGGACTCATCCAAGGACTGCTGGCTAAAGAAGAGGTCAGGGGCTGCACCTGGGAAAAATGGATTTGAGTTTATGGTTTGGAGAGCAGTGTTGCATAAATATAGCCCATCAGTGCAATTGTGTGTCAACATTACAGATGTCACAGACATCTCGCCCCATTGAAAATCTAATTGCAGTATTAGGCCAAAAGTTGTTTTCTGAGATACCAGGTTCATTGTTGCTGACAGTTGAGATGGACTCGTTTTCCTGCTGAAAATATTCATACATCACTAAATACCTCTCAAATCTTAGGGTTAAATTATGAACATTTTAATTGCTTTTGATTCATCACTCAATGCACTTTCTATGAAGAATGAAATTCCACACTGATCAAACACTAAATGGATGTTTACTCAGAACAAAGATGAAAGGAAATACAAAATAACAATAATTACATTCTAACTAAATAGCATTCTCAAACAGTACAGATCACACAGGAGTTACATACTACATGTTCAGTTAATAACTATTACTTTACCTTTCTTTACTCTATTTTTAAATAATCAAAGTATTACAGTAAATTATAGGTCAAATTACAATGCTTATGAGTCAGTATGTGTAAGTACAGTATCATTAAGTAATATCATGTAATAGAGATGATAATACTAAGTTAAAGTAGTAATAATATTAATAATAGTAATAGTGGTGTAATAATATAACAAATTAATATGCTGATTCCTTCCAGACCATGAGTGATAGTCTCTCTGGCAGATCAGTGTGGTGTCTGTCTGTAGAATGTCCAGGCTGCCATGGAGAGCCCTCTAGTGGAGATCTGTTGAAACATCATACACAGGATAAGAGGACATGGATCTATCTTATATGACCAGGCCTTGCCATTATGTTTTGGCTGATTCAAAATACTTTTACTAGTAGAGTGAGTCTAGACTATGTAAAAGGGAGGGAGTTAAAGGGAATAAAGAGCAGTGCAGATAGTAGCCAACTGTAGAGGGGTGGATGTCTGGGATGTGGGTTGAGCCTTATTCAATAGGGAGGTATAATCAGAGCATTGCATAAAGTAATACATTGCATAGAGCTGACATGATAGTCAAGACAGTCAATCTCTATTCCGCAGTAAATCATAACAGTTCTATGTAATATTTGTCTATCTGCAATGTTCTGAATGTTCCACCCCACTTATTAACAAGCCCTAAAATAGGAGCTCAAAAGTTGAGCAACGCACCTTCACAGATGAAGGGTAATTCCTGATGACAGGAAGCATCCAGCCACTTCAGTTCTCCATTACCAACCCGGACCATCTTACCACAGTGGTAATTGATGGGGTTGAGGGGGAAGCAGCTATGCCACTCTCTGTACTTCACCACCTTCTCAACATCACTAATGGTCCACAGCCAGGGGGTGCTCCACTCAAAGATGGACCGCTCCAGACCAATCCACACTCCCTCACATGGAAGCTCCACGTTGGCCAGGAGCTGGGTCACGTCAGCCTGCACGGTCTGGTTGGTGATGTGCACCAGGTTGGACGTGGAGCCACGACTTTTACAGAACTCCAGGGCATTGATCCAGCTCTTGGACTCGTTGAAGTAGTGCAGGTAATCTGCATGGACAAAACACAAACATGAAATTGCACACATGTAAATGCAAGTTCATGAACACAATACCACAAATACACATACACTGACGGTCTTATCTGCCATGAAAAGCCCAACAATTGTCACTTGTACACCTTTGTGCAGATTGGTACAGAATGTAGCTCCATGTCTGACACTCACCAGGATGGAGTGGAGAAGTTGTACTACTGGGGGAAGATGTGGGCTTCCTGTCTGGGGAGGTGGGACCTGATGAGGTCAGTTGTCCACTGGAAGTTGAGGTTGGTGGTGAGGTGGTGGACTGTCCATTAGTAGTGGTAGGTGGTGAGGTGGTGGACTGTCCATTAGTAGTGGTAGGTGGTGAGGTGGTGGACTGTCCATTAGTAGTGGGAGGTGGTGAGGTGGTGGACTGTCCATTAGTAGTGGTAGGTAGTGTGGTAGTGGACTGTCCAATAGTGGTGGTAGGTAGTGAGGTGGTAGACTGTCCATTAGTAGTGGTAGGTGGTGAGGTGGTGGACTGTCCATTAGTAGTGGTAGGTGGTGTGGTAGTGGACTATCCAATAGTGGTGGTAGGTAGTGAGGTGGTAGACTGTCCATTAGTAGTGGTAGGTGGTGAGGTGGTGGACTGTCCATTAGTAGTGGTAGGTGGTGTGGTGGTGGACTGTCCATTAGTTGTGGTAGGTGGTATGGTGGTGGACTGTCCATTAGTAGTGGTAGGTGGTGAGGTGGTGGACTGTCCGTTGGTAGTGGTAGGTTGTGAGGTGGTGGACTCTCTAGAATGATTACTTCATCCTTTCCCAGGTATTCCTTAAAGAGGTGGGGTTTCAAATGTCTCCGGAAGGTGGTGAGTGACTCCGCTGTCCTGGCGTCGTGAGGGAGCTTGTTCCACCATTGGGGTGCCAGAGCAGCGAACAGTTTTGACTGGGCTGAGCGGGAACTATGCTTCCGCAGAGGAAGGGGAGCCAGCAGGCCAGAGGTGGATGAACGCAATGCACACGTTTGGGTGTAGGGACTGATCAGAGCCTGAAGGTACGGAGGTGCCGTTCCCCTCACAGCTCCATAGGCAAGCACCATGGTCTTGTAACAGATGCGAGCTTCAACTGGAAGCCAGTGGAGTGTGCGGAGGAGCGGGGTGACGTGAGAGAACTTGGAAAGGTTGAACACCAGGCGGGCTGCGGCATTCTGGATGAGTTGTAGGGGTTTAATGGCACAGGCAGGGAGCCCAGCCAACAGCGAGTTGCAGTAATCCAGACGGGAGATGACAAGTGCCTGGATTAGGACCTGTGCCGCTTCCTGTGTAAGGCAGGGTCGTACTCTCCGAATGTTGTAGAGCATGAACCTACAGGATCGGGTCACCGCCTTGATGTTAGCAGAGAACGACAGGGTGTTGTCCAGGGTCACGCCAAGGCTCTTCGCACTCTGGGAGGAGGACACAACGGAGTTGTCAACCGTGATGGCAAGATCATGGAACGGGCAGTCCTTCCCCGGGAGGAAGAGCAGCTCCGTCTTGCCAAGGTTCAGCTTGAGGTGGTGATCCGTCATCCATACTGATATGTCTGCCAGACATGCAGAGATGCGATTCGCCACCTGGTTATCAGAAGGGGGAAAGGAGAAGATTAGTTGTGTATCGTCAGCGTAGCAATGATAGGAGAGGCCATGTGAGGATATGACAGAGCCAAGTGACTTGGTGTATAGCGAGAAAAGGAGAGGGCCTAGAACTGAGCCCTGGGGGACACCAGTGGTGAGAGCACTTGGTGCGGAGACAGCTTCTCGCCACGCCACTTGGTAGGAGCGACCGGTCAGGTAGGATGCAATCCAAGAGTGAGCCGCGCCGGAGATGCCCAGCTCGGAGAGGGTGGAGAGGAGGATCTGATGGTTCACAGTATCAAAGGCAGCAGACAGGTCTAGAAGGATAAGAGCAGAGGAGAGAGAGTTAGCTTTAGCAGTGCGGAGAGCCTCCGTGACACAGAGAAGAGCAGTCTCAGTTGAATGACCAGTCTTGAAACCTGACTGGTTTGGATCAAGAAGGTCATTCTGAGAGAGATAGCAAGAGAGTTGGCTAGAGACTGCACGCTCAATAGTTTTGGAGAGAAAAGAATGAAGGGATACTGGTCTGTAGTTGTTGACATCAGAGGGATCGAGTGTTGGTTTTTTGAGAAGGGGTGCAACTCTCGCTCTCTTGAAGACAGAAGGGACATAGCCAGCGGTCACATACACTTCCTGCCTACCACTCCCCATTAGTAGTGGTAGGTGGTGAGGTGGTGGACTGTCTATTAGTAGTGGTAGGTGGTGAGGTGGTGGACTGTCCATTAGTAGTGGTAGGTTTTGAGTTGGTGGACTGTCCATTAGTAGTGGTAGGTGGTGAGGTGGTGGATTGTCCATTAGTTGTGGTAGGAGGTGAGGGGGTGGACTGTCCATTAGTAGTGGTAGGTGGTGAGGTGGTGGACTGTCCATTAGTAGTTTTATGTGGTGTGGTGGTGGACTGTCCATTAGTAGTGGAAAGTGGTGAGGTGGGGGACTGTCCATTAGTAGTGGTAGGTGGTGAGTTGTGGGACTGTCCATTAGTAGTTTTATGTGGTGTGGTGGTGGACTGTCCATTAGTAGTGGTAAGTGGTGTGGTGGTGGACTGTCCATTAGTAGTGGTAGGTGGTGTGGTGGTGGACTCTCTGTTAGTAGTGGTAGGTGGTGAGGTGGTGGACTGTCCATTAGTAGTTGTAGGTGATGAGGTGGTGCACTGTCCATTACTAGTGGTAGGTGGTGAGGTGGTGGATTGTCCATTAGTAGTGGTAGGTGATGAGGTGGTGCACTGTCCTTTACTAGTGGTAGGTGGTGAGTTGGGGGACTGTCCATTAGTAGTGGTAGGTGGTGTGGTGGTGGATTGTCCATTAGTAGTGGTAGGTGGTGTGGTGGTGGACTGTCCATTAGTAGTGGTAGGTGGTGTGGTAGTGGACTGTCCATTAGTAGTGGTAGGTGGTGAGGTGGGGGACTGTCCATTAGTAGTGGTAGGAGGTGAGGTGGTGGACTGTCCATTAGTTGTGGTAGGATGTGAGGGGGTGGACTGTCCATTAGTAGTGGAAAGTGGTGAGGTGGTGGACTGTCCATTAGTAGTGGTAGGTGGTGAGTTGGGGGACTGTCCATTAGTAGTTGTATGTGGTGTGGTGGTGGACTGTCCATTAGTAGTGGTAGGTGGTGTGGTGGTGGACTGTCCATTAGTAGTGGTAGGTGGTGAGGTGGTGGACTGTCCATTAGTAGTGGTAGGTGGTGAGGTGGTGGACTCTGTTAGTAGTGGTAGGTGGTGAGGTGGTGGACTGTCCATTAGTAGTGGTAGGTGATGAGGTGGTGCACTGTCCATTACTAGTGGTAGGTGGTGAGGTGGTGGATTGTCCATTAGTAGTGGTAGGTGATGAGGTGGTGCACTGTCCATTACTAGTGGTAGGTGGTGAGTTGGGGGACTGTCCATTAGTAGTGGTAGGTGGTGTGGTGGTGGATTGTCCATTAGTAGTGGTAGGTGGTGAGGTGGTGGACTGTCCATTAGTAGTGGTAAGTGGTGTGGTAGTGGACTGTCCATTAGTAGTGGTAGGTGGTGAGGTGGGGGACTGTCCATTAGTAGTGGTAGGAGGTGAGGTGGTGGACTGTCCATTAGAAGTGGTAGGTTGTGAGGTGGTGGACTGTCCGTTAGTAGTGGTAGGTGGTGTGGTGGTGGACAGTCCGTTAGTAGTGGTAGGTGGTGAGTTGGTGGACTGTCCATTAGTAGTGGTAGGTGGTGAGGTGGTGGACTCTCCATTAGTAGTGGTAGGAGGTGAGGTGGTGGACTGTCCATTAGTAGTGGTAGGTGGTGAGGTGGTGGACTGTCCATTAGTAGTGGTAGGTGGTGAGGTTGTGGACTGTCCATTAGAAGTTTTAGGTGGTGAGGTGGTGGACAGTCCGTTAGTAGTGGTAGGTGGTGTGGTGATGGACTGTCCGTTAGTAGTGGTAGGTGGTGAGTTGGTGGACTGTCAATTAGTAGTGGTAGGTGGTGGTGTCGTGGACTGTCCATTAGTAGTGGTAGGTGGTGGTGTCGTGGACTGTCCATTAGTAGTAGTAGGTGGTGAGGTGGTGGACTGTCCATAAGTAGTGGTAGGACGTGAGGTGGTGGACTGTCCATTAGTAGTGGTAGGAGGTGAGGTGGTGGACTGTCCATTAGAAGTGGTAGGTGGTGAGGTGGTGGACTGTCCATTAGTAGTGGTAGGTGGTGAGGTGGTGGACTGTCTTTAGTAGTGGTAGGTGGTGAGGTGGTGGACTGTCCATTAGGAGTTGTAGGTGGTGGTGTCGTGGACTGTCCATTAGTAGTGGTAGGTGGTGAGGTGATGGACTGTCCATTAGTAGTTGTAGGTGGTGAGGTGGTGGACTGTCCATAAGTAGTGGTAGGTGGTGAGGTGGTGGACTGTCCGTTAGTAGTGGTAGGTGGTGAGGTGGTGGACTGTCCAGTAGTAGTGGTAGGTGGTGAGGTGGTGAACTGTCCATTAGTAGTGGTAAGTGGTGAGTTGGTGGACTGTCCATTAGTGGTGGTAGGTGGTGAGGTGGTGGACTGTCCATTAGTAGTGGTAGGTGGTGAGGTGGTGGACTGTCCGTTAGTGGTGGTAGGTGGGGAGGTGGTGGACTGTCCATTAGTAGTGGGTTATCTGTAAGGTCCCTCAGTCGAGCAGTGAATTTCAAACACAGATTCAACCACAAAGACCTGGGAGGTTTTCCAATGCCTCACACAGAAAGGCACCTTTTGGTAGATGGGTACACATTTTTAAAGCAGACATTGAAGGAAGGAAACCGCTCAGGGATTGACCAATGGTGACTTTAAAACACTTACGGAGTTTAATGGCTGTGATAGGAAAAGACTGAGGATGGACCAACAACATTGTAGTTACACCTCAATAAAAACCTAACTGACAGAGTGAAAAGAAGGAATTCTGGAATAAAATTTTTCCAAAACATGCATCCTGTTTGCAACAAGGCACTAAAGTAATACTGCAAACTTTTTGTCCTGAATAAAAAGTGTTATGTTTGGGGCAAATCCAATACAACACGTTACTGAGTAGCACCCTCCATATTTCCAAGCATAGTGGTGACTGCATCATGTTATGGCTATGCTTGTAATCGTTAAGGACTGGGAAGTTTTTCAGGACAAAAAAAGAAACAGAATGGAGCTAAGCACAGGCAAAATCCTAGAGGAAAACCTGGTTCAGTCTGCTTTCCACCAGACACTGGGAGATGAATTCACTTTTCAGCAGGACAATAACCTAAAACACAAGGCCAAATCTACACTGGAGTTGCTTACCAAGAAGACAGTGAATGTTCCTGCGTTTCAGAGTTACAGTTTTCACTTAAACCTGTTTGAAAATGTACTGCAAGACCTGAAAATGGTTGTCTAGCAATGATCAACAATCAATTTCAATAATAATGGGCCAATGTTGCACAATCCAGGTGTGGAAGGCTCTTAGAGACTAATACAGAAAGACTTACAGCTGTATTCGCTGCCAAAGGTGATTTTAACATGTATTGACTTAGGGTGTTTAATACTTCTCTATCTAATCAAGATATATTGGTGTTTTATTTTTTCATAAAACATTTTCAAGTCTTATAATTTTTCTTCCACTTTGACAGTACAGAGTATTTTGTGTAGTTAATTTACATTTATTTTCAATGAAATCCATTTTAATCCCACTTTGTAACACAACCAAATGTGGAAAAAGTCAAGGGGTGTGAATACTTTGTGAAGGCACTATATGTAATTAATTTATAAGTCCAAAAATGTATGTATCAATTAAGGAGTCTAACTTTAAGGACCATCTTACAAGTTAAAATCAGAAAAAATCTGTGCTCCCAAACATTACAGTGTAACTAAAGGGAAACATTGTTTTTGTTAACAATTGTTAAAGCACAATAATTAGCCAATCCAGACATGTTTGAGAGATTTCATTTAGAGGATAATATCTATGAAAGAACTGTGTGTGTGTCTAGGTTAATTTCAATGAGTCTGAAATAATGTGCACAATTTGCTTCTGAGAGTACACAGGCAGTGCTGTACCTTTCAAGGGACAACAAAAGGACAAGGAAGTGATGATGAGGTGATTTGACTACCAAAGTAGTATTGCAGTTACTCTATGGAAACGCTACATGGCATACACTTTGATTAACTAAACACGCACTTTTAAAGTAGAAAACAAATGTATAATCTAAGTCGAGGTAAAATATGTGATGGAGATTTAATTTCAACATGTCTTCATCTCTAAAAATATATTGATACCCACATTGTCTATGATATAAATAATAGACATATATACAGTGGGGAAAACAAGTATTTAGTCAGCCACCAATTGTGCAAGTTCTCCCACTTAAGAAGATGAGAGAGGCCTGTAATTTTCATCATAGGTACACGTCAACTATGACAGACAAATTGAGAAAAAAAATCCAGAAAATCACATTGTAGGATTTTTTATGAATTTATTTGCAAATTATGGTGGAAAATAAGTATTTGGTCACCTACAAACAAGCAAGATTTCTGGCTCTCACAGACCTGTAACTTCTTCTTTAAGAGGCTTCTCTGTCCTCCACTCGTTACCTGTATTAATGGCACCTGTTTGAACTTGTTATCAGTATAAAAGACACCTGTCCACAACCTCAAACAGTCACACTCCAAACTCCACTATGGCCAAGACCAAAGAGCTGTCAAGGGACACCAGAAACAAAATTGTAGACCTGCACCAGGCTGGGAAGACTGAATCTGCAATAGGTAAGCAGCTTGGTTTGAAAAAATCAACTGTGGGAGCAATTATTAGGAAATGGAAGACATACAAGACCACTGATAATCTCCCTCGATCTGGGGCTCCACGCAAGATCTCACCCCGTGGGGTCAAAATGATCACAAGAACGGTGAGCAAAAATCCCAGAACCATACGGGGGGACCTAGTGAATGACCTGCAGAGAGCTGGGACCAAAGTAACAAAGCCTACCATCAGTAACAAACTACGCCGCCAGGGACTCAAATCCTGCAGTGCCAGACGTGTCCCCCTGCGTAAGCCAGTACATGTCCAGGCCCGTCTGAAGTTTGCTAGAGTGCATTTGGATGATCCAGAAGAGGATTGGGAGAATGTCATATGGTCAGATGAAACCAAAATAGAACTTTTTGGTAAAAACTCAACTCGTCGTGTTTGGAGGACAAAGAATGCTGAGTTGCATCCAAAGAACACCATACCTACTGTGAAGCATGGGTGTGGAAACATCATGCTTTGGGGCTGTTTTTCTGCAAAGGGACCAGGACGACTGATTCGTGTAAAGGAAAGAATGAATGGGGCCATGTATCGTGAGATTTTGAGTGAAAACCTCCTTCCATCAGCAAGGGCATTGAAGATGAAACGTGGCTGGGTCTTTCAGCATGACAATGATCCCAAACACACCGCCCGGGCAACGAAGGAGTGGCTTCGTAAGAAGCATTTCAAGGTCCTGGAGTGGCCTAGCCAGTCTCCAGATCTCAACCCCATAGAAAATCTTTGGAGGGAGTTGAAAGTCTGTGTTGCCCAGCGACAGCCCCAAAACATCACTGCTCTAGAGGAGATCTGCATGGAGGAATGGGCCAAAATACCAGCAACAGTGTGTGAAAACCTTGTGAAGACTTACAGAAAACGTTTGACCTGTGTCATTGCCAACAAAGGGTATATAACAAAAGTATTGAGAAACTTTTGTTAATGACCAAATACTTATTTTCCACCTTAATTTGCAAATACATTCATTAGAAATCCTACAATGTGATTTTTTCTTTTTTTTTTCTCATTTTGTCTGTCATAGTTGACGTGTACCTATGATGAAAATTACAGGCCTCTCTCATCTTTTTAAGTGGGAGAACTTGCACAATTGTTGGCTGACTAAATACTTTTTTTCCCCACTGTATATTTATATATTTAAAAAAACTCACAAACTTTGATCAAATATTAATCTTAATTTAAAAGAGATACTGTAAGATACAGTTACAAAAGGATATTAATCATATGTGAGTACAGTTGAAGTCGGAAGTTTACATGCACCTTAGCCAAATACATTTAAAGTCAGTTTTTCACAATTCCTGACATTTTATCCCAGTAAATATTCCCTGTCTTAGGTCAGTTAGGATCACCACTTTATTTTAAGAATGTGAAATGTCAGAATAATAGTCGAGAGAATGATTTATTTCAGCTTTTATTTCTTTCATCTCATTCCCAGTGGGTCAGAAGTTTACATACACTCAATTAGTATTTGGTAGCATTGCCTTTAAATTGTTTAACATGGGTCAAATGTTTTGGGTAGCTTTCCACAGCTTCCCACAATAAGTTGGGTGAATTTTGGCCCATTCCTCCTGACAGAGCTAGTGTAACTGAGTCGGGTTTGTAGGCCTCCTTGCTCGCACACGCTTTTTCAGTTCTGCCCACAAATATTCTATAGGATTGAGTTCAGGGCTTTGTGATGGCCACTCCAATACCTTGACTTTGTTGTCCTTAAACCATTTTGCCCAAACTTTGGAAGTATGCTTGGGGTCCATTTGGAAGACCAATTTGTGACCAAGCTCTAACTTCCTGACTGATGTCTTGAGATGTTGCTTCAATATATCCACATAATTTTCCTTCCTCATGATGCCATCTATTTTGTGAAGTGCACCAGTCCCTCCTGCAGCAAAGCACCCCCACACATTGATGCTGCCACCCCAGTGCTTCACAGTTGGGATGGTGTTCTTCGGCTTGCAAGCCTTCCCCTTTTTCCTCCAAACATAACGATGGTCATTATGGCCAAACAGTTCTATTTTTGTTTCATCAGACCAGAGGACATTTCTCCAAAAAGTACGATCTTTGTCCCCATGTGCAGTTGCAAACCGTAGTCTGGCTTTTTTATGGCGGTTTTGGAGCAGTGGCTTCTTCTTAGCTGAGCAGCTTTTCAGATTATGTCGATATAGGACTCGTTTTACTCTGGAAATAGATACTTTTGTACCTGTTTCCTCCAGCATCTTCACAAGGTCCTTTGCTGTTGTTCTGGGATTGATTTGCACTTTTCGCACCAAGGTACATTCATCTCTAGGGGACAGAACGCGTCTCCTTCCTGAGCGGTATGACGGCTGCGTGGTCCCATGGTGTTTATACTTGCGTACTATCGTTTGTACAGATGAACGTGGTACCTTCAGGCATTTGGAAATTGCTCCCAAGGATGAACCAGACTTGTAGAGGACTACAATTTATTTTCTGAGGTCTTGGCTGATTTATTTTGATTTTCTCATGATGTCAAGCAAAGAGGTACTGAGTTTGAAGGTAGGCCTTGAAATAAATCCACAGATACACATCCAATTGACTCAAATGATGTCAATTAGCCTATCAGAAGCTTATAAAGCCATTACATAATTTTCTGGAATTTTCCAATCTGTTTAAAGGCACAGTCAACTTAGTGTATGTAACCTGACCCACTGGCATTGTGATACAGTGAATTATAAGTGAAATAATCTGTCTGTAAACAATTGTTGGAAAAATTACTTGTGGCATGCACAAAGTCGATGTCCTAACCGACTTGCCAAGGTTGAAAAATGACTTTTAATGTCTCCAACCTAAGTGTATGTAAACTTCGGACTTCAACTGTATATCTTCAAAGAAAAGCACTTGATGTTTTCAATTCATCAAAAATGTATAATGTGGCTTGGAATGATGGCACACCTACCCAGTTAGCTGTCCTCTTCCCTACCAATAGTTTGGTTGTGAGATGCATGTGGAGACAGGGGAAAGAGAGATGAGTTTATATAGGTGTCTTTCTCTCCTCCCTCTCTGCTGACTAGGTAACCAGGGGTGTGTTCAGTTTGATTCAACGTTTGCTACGTTGCGTGATGGTTTGTACTGATCGACATGTTTCCCCAAAACGGTGTGCACCGTTCTTCAACAGCCTTTGAGGTACGTTTTCCCCCATTTGGTGGGTGTGGTGAGGTGTGGCCTGATCAATATGGTGTGACCATTTGAAATCAAAAAGCATATTTCACTCACCCTCTGGGCCACAGTAATCACACCGTTTCTCAACTGGTCGTTTAGTACAGTACCGTTTCCGTTGAATTCAACATTGCACACCGTTCTATCATACTGAATGCACCCCAGGTGATGCTGAAAGTTTTGCTCTAACCCCTCCCTCCATGTAAAAAAACACTGACCAATAAGCATAACTTTTTACATGTTTATTTTTTTATAGACAGTACATCTAAGTTGCCTGATCGAATGTACATTTCTGTTAGTGTATCAAGTTTACATTTGTCATCATAATGTACAGTACATTTGGTAACCCCCAATCAATTCATTGTATTTGCACTGGACATAGGCTTCACAAAAACAAAATTCTACAGTACAATATCCACTGACCTCTGATTAATGAGAAATGTTTTTAAAAAATAAGAAAACCACCAAAGATATCATTGACCCCTGTGTCAGTGAGTTCTCCCAGCGCCAGGTAAAATAGGCCGCCTTCCAACAACCCAATGTCAAGTAAAAATAAATACATTTTTAGAGGCTGCTTGTATGTGGTACTGCACGGCTGTATAATAATAATTTGGGGGTGCTTATATTTTCCAGATTGACTGACCTTCATGTCTTAAAATTATGATGTTTCTCTTTGCTTATTTGAGCTGTTCTTGCCATAATATGGACGTGGTCTTTTACCAAATAGGGCTATCTTCTGTATACCACCCCTACCTTGTCATAACACAACTGATTGGCTCAAACGCATTAAGAAGGAAAGAAATTCCACAAATGTACTTTTAAGAAGGCACACCTGTTAATTGAAATGCATTCCAGGGGGAACAATGCAAATAGCCCGGGTAGGCATTTGATTAGCTGTTCAGGAATCTTACGGCTTGGGGGTAGAAGGTGTTAAGAAGCCTTTCAGACCTAGACTTGGCGCTCCGGTACCGCTTGCCGTGCGTTAGCAGAGAGAACAGTCTATGACTAGGGTGGCTGGAGTCTTTGACAATTTTTAGGGCCTTCCTCTGACACCGCCATTGATGTACTGGGCCGTACGCACTACCCTCTGTAGTGCTTGCGGTCAGAGGCTGAGTAGTTGCCATACCAGGCGCTGATGCAACCAGTCAGGATGCTCTTGATGGTGCAGGCCAGGTCTCTGACCTCCTCCCCATAGGCTGTCTCATCGTTGTCGGTGATCAGGCCTACCACTGTTGTGTCGTCGGCAAACTTAATGATGGTGTTGGAGTCGTGCCTGGCCGTGCAGTCATGGGTGAACAAGGAGTACGGGGGGGACTGAGCACGCACCCCTGAGGGGCCCCCGTGTTGAGGAGCCCAGTGCTACCAGTGGTTAGGGTGTGATTTTACTACGTCTATTTAGATAAATGCATTTGCTAAATAGCTACATAGTAAATAAAATGTAGGATGTCAAATACTTTGAACCTTTGCCAAATGATTCATGGTGGTTGATTTATCAAGGTGTTTAATGTATAACAGCCATCAACTACAGGAATAAAGGCAAGAACCCCACACCCCTCCCCTGCTATCCATGAGCCTGTGTTGATGACAGTAATAGCTGCCACGGTCAACAAACCATGACACCAGGGATATTTCTAATGATATCCAAATGTTGCTTAGATTCATAACATGGATACTGTCATTCTGTCACACCCACAATAGTCTGTCTGTCTCCATCTTTACAGTACTCTGAACCATAGCACCATGACATGGGTACATAGTTCTAAATTGTTGTGATTTGTGCCCCCATCTCACCATTCTTGCTGGAGGGTGAAAATGGTAATAATGTTGTCACTAATCAAACATATATTTATTAAGAATGTCGACAGTTACATCCATAAAAATAACATAATTTGTCTCATTATGAAAACAATTATTTTCACAATATATTAAATAACCAACAACAAATTAAGGTTATCATTTGATATTACATTAGTAAACATTGTAAAGTCTAAATCTAGCCTAATATAAATATACTTCCTATTTTTCTTTCATAAGCGAAAGCTAACTTTCATAACTTGAATAATGTAAACAAACAAATATTTTTTAAACGTATTTAATATATTATTTATAATGGAATATTTTAGTTTTCTAGGACCTTCCAAACCTCTCCTGCTGCATCATCATGGCAAATCCTCTTCATCCAGACCCACACTGACCTTAGAAAACAAACACAACAGTACAAAGACTCTCACTGGAATTAGTTCATGAACACCTTACTTCATTTCCATACTGTCAATGGGATGCAAAATCTAATAACACACTGTACAGGGGACTCTGAACAACAGACTAAACATTTCGTAACTGTGGCACAAAAAAGTGTATACATTCTTCAGGGCTTCCAAGTTCAACTGTTTTGCGAAAAACGTCTCCATTCGGCAGTTCTCTCCAGCGTATGCCTAGGATGAAGTTCCCGTTCTTCGCAAACTCCTTTCTGATCTATGAGATATGATCAAATCAGATAAAGTCAGCAGCCCTCCTATTTTAATCGAACATTTGAGTTTATTAATATGATCTATATAGGAATATAAAATGGTGATCATATGAAAAGTGAGAAATGATTGAGCATGACCTTGATTTCTGATGTGGGAGATGTAGGACTACTGTACCTGCTCCAACATCTGTTCCTTAACCACTGGGTCATTGGGGTCAGCTCCTGAGTTAGATTTCAGAGACATCCTGACAATGGTCTGCTTGCTTCTCTTTTCTAGAGGGACATATGAATGGTAGCAGCCACTCAAATGAGATTCAGCTTATTTACAATAAATATAACTTTTCTTCCACTTCCATTTAAAGGCTATAGATTACTTTGGAAGTGTGCAGTAGCTAGCCTCTGTATTCAATCAATTTTATTTTATATAGCCCTTCTTACATCAGCTAATATCTCGAAGTGCTGTACAGAAACCCAGCCTAAAACCCCAAACAGCTAGTAATGCAGGTGTAGAAGCACGGTGGCTAGGAAAAACTCCCTAGAAAGGCCAAAACCTAGGAAGAAACCTAGAGAGGAACCAGGCTATGAGGGGTGGCCAGTCCTCTTCTGGCTGTGCCGGGTGGAGATTATAACAGAACCATGCCAAGATGTTCAAAAATGTTCATAAGTGACAAGCATGGTCAAATAATAATCAGAATAAATCTCAGTTGGCTTTTCATAGCCGATCATTAAGAGTTGAAAACAGCAGGTCTGGGACAGGTAGGGGTTCCATAACCGCAGGCAGAACAGTTGAAACTGGAATAGCAGCAAGGCCAGGCGGACTGGGGACAGCAAGGAGTCACCACGGCCGGTAGTCCCGACGTATGGTCCTAGGGCTCAGGTCTCTCAGTTGGCTTTTCATAGCCGATTATTAAGAGTTGAAAACAGCAGGTCTGGGACAGGTAGGGGTTTCGTAACCGCAGGCAGAACAGTTGAAACTGGAATAGCAGCAAGGCCAGGCGGACTGGGGACAGCAAGGTGTCATCATGCCCGGTAGTCCTGACGTATGGTCCTAGGGCTCAGGTTCTCAGAGAGAAAGAGAGAACGAGAGAATTAGAGAGAGCATACTTAAATTCACACAGGACACTGGATAAGACAGGAGAAGTACTCCAGGTATAACCAACTAACCCCAGCCCCCCGACACATAAACTACTGCAGCATAAATACTGGAGGCTGAGACAGGAGCGGTCCGGAGACACTGTGGCCCCATCCGAAGAAACCCCGGACAGGGCCAAACAGGAAGGATATAACCCCACCCACTCTGCCAAAGCACAGCCCCCGCACCACTAGAGGGATATCCTCAACCACCAACTTACAATCCTGAGACAAGGCCGAGTATAGCCCACAGAGGTCTCCACCACAGCACAAACCAAGGGGGGGCGCCAACCCAGACAGGAAGATCACGTCAGTAACTCAACCCACTCAGTGACGCACCCCTCCTAGGGACGGCATGAAAGAGCACCAGCAAGCCAGTGACTCAGCCCCTGTAACAGGGTTAGAGGCAGAGAACCCCAGTGGAGAGAGGGGAACCGGCCTGGCAGAGACAGCAAGGGCTGTTCGTTGCTCCAGAGCCTTTCCGTTCACCTTCACACTCCTGGGCCAGACTACACTCAATCATATGACCTACTGAAGAGATAAGTCTTCAGTAAAGACTTAAAGGTTGAGACCGAGTCTGCGTCTCTCACATGGGTAGGCAGACTGTTCCATAAAAATGGAGATCTATAGGAGAAAGCCCTGCCTCCCGCTGTTTGCTTAGAAATTCTAGGGACAATTAGGAGGCCTGCGTCTTGTGACCGTAGCGTACGTATTGGTATGTACGGCAGGACCAACTCGGAAAGATAGGTAGGAGCAAGCCCATGTAACGCTTTATAGGTTAACAGTAAAACCTTGAAATCAGCCCTTGCCTTAACAGGGAAGCCAGTGTAGGGAAGCTAGCACTGGAGTAATATGATCAAATTTCTTGGTTCTAGTCAGGATTCTAGCAGCCGTATTTAGCACTAACTGAAGTTTATTTAGTGCTTTATCCGGGTAGCCGGAAAGTAGAGCATTGCAGTAGTCTAACCTAGAAGTAACAAATGCATGGATTAATTTTTCTGCATCATTTTTGGACAGAAAATTTCTGATTTTTGCAATGTTACGTAGATGGAAAAAAGCTGTCCTTGAAACAGTCTTGATATGTTCGTCAAAAGAGAGATCAGGGTCAAGAGTAACGCTGAGGTCCTTCACAGTTTTATTTGAGACGACTTTACAACCATCAAGATGAATTGTCAGATTTAACAGAAGATCTCTTTGTTTCTTGGGACCTAGAACAAGCATCTCTGTTTTGTCCGAGTTTAAAAGTAGAAAGTTTTCAGCCATCCACTTCCTTATGTCTGAAACACAGGCTTCTAGCGAGGGCAATTTTGGGGCTTCACCATGTTTCATTGAAATGTACAGCTGTGTGTCATCCGCATAGCAGTGAAAGTTAACATTATGTTTTCGAATAACATCCCCAAGAGGTAAAATATATAGTGAAAACAATAGTGGTCCTAAAACGGAACCTTGAGGAACACCGAAATGTACAGTTGATTTGTCGGAGGACAGACCATTCACAGAGACAAACTGATATCTTTCCGACAGGTAAGATCTAAACCAGGCCAGAACTTGTCCGTGTAGACCAATTTGGGTTTCCAGTCTCTCCAAAAGAATGTGGTGATCGATGGTGTCAAAGGCAGCACTAAGGTCTAGTAGCACGAGGACAGATGCAGAGCCTCGGTCTGATGCCATTAAAAGGTCATTTACCACCTTCACAAGTGCAGTCTCAGTGCTATGATGGGGTCTAAAACCAGACTGAAGCATTTCGTATACATTGTTTGTCTTCAGAAAGGCAGTGAGTTGCTGCGCAACAGCTTTTTCTAAAATTTTTGAGAGGAATGGAAGGTTCGATATTCTATGTTCAACATTATGGAAATATTATCCGATATTAGAAACCACATGAGAACATATATTTGCATGAATCCCTGGTAAGAGTGGGGAGAGAGAGATGGCATCTGACAGTAGTGTAGACAACATGAAGCATTGCTGTGTCCGGCATCTGACACTGCTTGTTAAAGTGGGACCCTATTGGGGCTAAAATGCCACCCCTTGCACCTGTCTTACAGATATAAACCCCAATAACGCCAATAAGATGGTAGTCTTGTGGCCTGGCTGGTCTAGCGGTAATGCCACAGCCTCTGGAACACATGTCTATGGTGTCAGCGTAGGTTTGAATCTGGCCTAATGCCCTTTGATGCAACCTCTGTGTATCTTTCCCTACTGTCATCCTGTCTTTCTATCTGTTTATTAAAAATATATACGTGAAATAAAAAAAGATGATAGTCTTACTTCCAGTGCAAAGGAACAATCTCTTCAGAGAGCAGTCTCTATTGTCCAGAGAGGCGTGTTCAGTCTGTCAATGGACCTCAAGGGTCAGAGAGCAACAGTTACTACAACCCAGTTGAGGCTGATTGTGTGTGCTCAATATTACAATATTAGTTAGATTTACACTAAAGCATTAAGGAAATAGTATATAACAGTGTATTTTCAGTGGAAACAATTTCATAATTTTTTAAAATGGTAAAACATTGAAAAAGTTTTCCTTTTTAGATAAAACTATACTAAATATATTCACGTCACCAAATAATTAATTAAAACACACTGTTTAGCAATGAAGATCTACAGTAGCCTCAACAGCACTCTGTAGGGTAGCACAATGGTGTAGCCGGAGGACAGCTAGCTTCCGTCCTCCTCTTGGTACATTGACTTCAATATAAAACCGAGGAGGCTGTTGGTTCTCACCCCCTTCCATAGACTCACACAATAATTATGACAACTTCCGGAGGACGTCCTCCAACATAGCGGAGCTCTTGCAGTATGAGCTGACATGTTGTCCACACAATCAACGCATCAGAGAAAGAATCTAGTAATGAAAGCATAAGCCACAGCTAGCTAGCATTGCAGTGCATAAAATGTGGTGAGTAGTTGACTCAAAGAGAGAGAAAGACAATTGTTTAACAGTTTTCAACAAATTCATTTCTTCAAAAATGAAATGAAGGAAAAGCAAGAGAGAGAGAGAGAGATTTCATCATTTTTTTGTCACTTTCAGTTTCACTTACTTAGCTTGCAAATGCAGCTGGCTAGTTTAGTTACTCAAACACCCGGCTCAAAAAGAGGGATGCTATGTTAGCTAGCTGGCTATGACTATCCAACACAACACTGGAACTCTTCCAAGTCTGTTTGATTAATTTATTGCTACCGGGGCCCACAGGTGTAACTGCTTAGTGACTATACACTATAATGTTACTGCATGATAGTAGCAGGTTTCCTAACACATTAGTTATATTAGCTAAGTTGACTAGGACGTTACTTTAGCTAATATGGGGACAATGACATAGGCTGTATGTAGTGGTTATGACATGGTTTGGCTTGGAAAGTTTTTTTTGCCTGGTCACTTACAGCTGATGTTTTGTTCATTGAAGTCCACAAATGAAGGGAAAAGGTGAGAGGAGGAGAGTGCATAGAGGGTAGAAAGAAAACAGCGTGGCTTCTATGAAAGTGAACTGTGTTTATGCGTGATCAGGGGTGCATTCATTCCGCCGATTCTGTTGAAAAATGTTTCTTAAACGGAAGCTAATGAAACAGGGATAAAAATACCTGAATTTGTCCAACAAATCAAATCAAATTTTATTGGTCACATGCGCCGAATACAACAGGTGCAGACATTACAGTGAAATGCTTACTTACAGCCCTTAACCAACAGTGCATTTATTTTTAACAAAAAAGTAAAATAAAACAACAACAAAAAAAGTGTTGAGAAAAAAAGAGCAGAAGTAAAATAAAATAACAGTAGGGAGGCTATATATACAGGGGGGTACCGTTGCAGAGTCAATGTGCGGGGGCACCGGCTAGTTGAGGTAATATGTACAGTTTGCAACTGTTGGACTAATGATTACACCCTAGATAAGCTAGATGCAGGCAAGTGTGTGCAAGGCGGTATTGAAAGTGTCACTGTCTGTCCATGTGTCACTGTCTGTCATCTCAAATTTTTCTCTCGACCTGTGTGCACCTACATCGTGAACTTTCATTCATAGGCTAGGTTGTAGCAACCTCATGATAGATATAGGGAACATTTCAGTATTATGTAGTAGCCTAAACTAATCGATGTTACATTGAACTGGGTTAATGGAATATGAATAAGGCCATGCTCATGAAAATAAAAATTGTCCTCCCTCATCATAACCGGCACCAACCGCCACTGGTATATAAGCATAAATACTCACATGGGTCTACTGCTCAGGTGTTGGTGAAGGACTCATCCAATGACTGCTGGCTAAAGAAGAGGTCAGAGGCTGCACCTGGGAAAAATGGATTTGAGTTTATGGTTTGGAGAGCAGTTTTGCATAAATATAGCCTATTATGTGTCAACATTACAGATGTCACAGACATCTCGCCCCCCTGAAAATCTAATGGCTGTATTAGGCCAAAAGTTGTTGTCTGAAATACCAAGGTTCATTGTTGATGACAGTTGATGATTGCTGAAAATATTCATAAAGTCGCTTTAGACTCAACATCACTAAATACCTCTCAAATCTTAGGGTTAGATTATGACCATTTTAATTGTTTTTGATTCATCACTCAATGCACTTTCTATGAAGAATGAAATTCCACACTGATCAAACACTAAATGGATGTTTATTAAGAACAAAGATGGGTTCGATCCCCGGGACCACCCATACACAAAAATGTATCTACGCATGACTGTAAGTCGCTTTGGATAAAAGCGTCTGCTAAATGGCATATTATTTATATTATTATTATGAAAGGAAATACAAAATAACAATAATTACATTCTAACTAAATAGCGTTCTCAAACAGTACAGATCACACAGGAGTTACATACGCTCGTTGATAAACTGGTCAGACCAAGGCGCAGCGTGATATGCCAACATGTTTATTTAACGAATAAACACACCAAAAAACAAGGTAGCACACAAACAACATACCTTACACGGAACAAGATCCCACAACTAACTAGTGCCAAAAGGCTGCCTAAGTATGGTCCCCAATCAGAGACAACGAGCTACAGCTGCCTCTGATTGGGAACCACCCCGGCCAACATAGATCTACACATACTAGATCTAACATAGAAAATCAACATAGCACAACACAACACAGAAAATACACACCCTGACTCAACAAATACGAGTCCCTTGAGTCAGGGCGTGACAGTACCCCGCCCCAAAGGTGCGGACTCCGACCGCGCCACATAAACATAACAGGGTAGGGGCCGGGTGGGCATTCCGCCTCGGAGGCGGATCCGGCTCCGGGCGTGACCACCACTTACTCTCCACCTCCCTGTTGCGCCCCTGGTCTGGTCTGGACCTCGGCGCGCTGCTTCCCCTCTCCTTCCTCCCACGACGTACCAAGCCCTGTCTGGACCCTGGTGTGGGAGACCCCGAACCTGGAGAGGGGCTGACGTCTGGGTCTGGACTGGAACCGCTGACTGGAGCTGGACCTGCCGACGGTGGATCGAACTGCTCTGGCTCCGGAGTGTAGCCGCTGACCGGAGCTGGATCAGGCACCGGTGGAGCGGACTGCTCTGGCTCCGGAGTGGAGCCGCTGACCGGAGCTGGACTGGACCCCGGTGGAGCGGATTGCTCTGGCTTCGGAGTGGAGCAGCTGACCGGAGCTGAACTGGGCACCAGTGAAGCGGATTGCTCTGGCTCCGGAGTGGAGCAGCTAACCGGAGCTGGATCAGGCAGCGGTGGAACAGGCACGGGCCGTGCCGGACTGGACACACGCACCACTGGCCTGGTGCGGGGAGCAGGAACGGGCCGGACCGGGCTGGCGACGCGCACCACTGGTTTGGTGCGAGAGCAAGGAACAGGCCGGGCCAGGCTGGTGGCGCGCACCACTGGTTTGGTGCGAGGGTAGGGAACAGGCCGGGCCAGGCTGGCGACGCGCACCACTGGTTTGGTGCGAGGGGCAGGAACAGGCCGGGCCGGGCTGGCGACACGCACCACTGGCTTGGTGTGAGGGGCAGGAACAGGCCGGGCCGGGCTGGCGACGCGCACCACTGGTTTGGTGCGAGGAACAGGAACAGGCCAGGCCGGGCTGGCGACGTGCACCACTGGTTTGGTGCGAGGGTAGGGAACAGGCCGGGCTGGCGACGCGCACCACTGGTTTGGTGCGAGGGGCAGGAACAGGCCGGGCCGGGCTGGCGACGCGCACCACTGGCTTGGTGCGAGGGGCAGGAACAGGCCGGGCTGGCGACGCGCACCACTGGTTTGGTGCGAGGGTCAGGAACAGGCCGGACCGGGCTGGCGACGCGCACCACTGCCTTGGTGCGAGGGATAGGAACAGGCCGGACCGGGCTGGTTACGTGCACCACTGCCTTGGTGCGAGGGACAGGAACAGGCCGGACCGGGCTGGCGACGCGCACCACTGGCTTGGTGCGAGGAACAGGAACAGGCCGGACCGGGCTGGCGACGCGCACCACTGGCTTGATGCGAGGAGCAGGAACGGTCCGGACCGTACTGGGAACACACACCACTGGCTTAGTGCGGGGAGCAGGAACGGGTCGGGCCGTACTGGGAACATGCACCACTAGCTTAGTGCGGGGAGCAGGAACGGGCCGGACCGGACTGGCGATACGCACCACTTACTTGGTGCGAGGAGTGGGACTGGGTTCCTTTATAAACCCCCGCTCCTTCTGCTGCCTAACCAGCTCCTCTCGCCGTGCCTCTACACTTCCTTCTCCCTTTTAGCCTCCTGTAGCGCCTCCCTCTGACCTAATAACTCCTGCTCCCTCTGAACCAATAGCCCCGTAACCTGGTGGCCTCCTAACCTGCAGATCCGCCCTGTCGCTGCCTCCTGCTGCCACGTCGTCCACACCGTGTGCCCCCCCCCAAAAAACATTTATTGGGGTTGCCTCTCGGGTCTCCGTCGTCGGCACTCCTCTTCCCGTGAGGACTCCTCCGGGAGCCCCCACGAGTTAGGGAACAGACACTCGTCGTCGTCGTCATCCACCGACTCCTCAGTGTAGTACTGTTCCCACTCCTCTTCCCAAGGTCGTAGGGACCCAATCCGAAACCCAAACAGGTGCAGTGGTCGGGGCTCTTCTCTATCGCTCCCCGACCACCCCTTTAGCCCCCCCAAAAAATTATCTTGGGGCTGCTTCTCGGGCCTCCTCCTCGGCCGGCTTCCGTGTTGCTGTCGTTCCTCTCCTGCCTGGGCATTTACCTTCGCCCATGGCCCTATCCCCGCGAATATCTCCTCCCATGACCACCATTTGCCCACCTGTGACATCGCTCTTCCTGGGCACGCTGCTTGGTCCTCGTTTGGTGGGATCTTCTGTCACGCTCGTTGATAAACTGTTCAGACCAAGGCGCAGCGTGATATGCCAACATGTTTATTTAACAAATAAACACACAACAAAACAACAAACGAAATGTGAAGTCCAAGGTAGCACACAAACAACATACCTTACATGGAACAAGATCCCACAACTAACTAGTGCCAAAAGACCTCCCTGTTACGCCCCAAGTCTGGTCTGGACCTCGGCGCGCTGCTTCCCCTCTCCTTCCTCCCACGACGTACCAAGCCCTGTCTGGACCCTGGTGTGGGAGACCCCGAACCTGGAGAGGGGCTGACGTCTGGGTCTGGACTGGAACCGCTGACTGGAGCTGGACCTGCCGACGGTGGATCGAACTGCTCTGGCTCCGGAGTGTAGCCGCTGACCGGAGCTGGATCAGGCACCGGTGGAGCGGACTGCTCTGGCTCCGGAGTGGAGCCGCTGACCGGAGCTGGACTGGACCCCGGTGAAGCGGATTGCTCTGGCTCCGGAGTGGAGCAGCTAACCGGAGCTGGATCAGGCACCGGTGGAGCGGACTGCTCTGGCTCCGGAGTGGAGCAGCTGACCGGTGCCGGACCAGGCACCGGTGGAACAGGCACGGGCCGTGCCGGACTGGACACACGCACCACTGGCCTGGTGCGGGGAGCAGGAACGGGCCGGACCGGGCTGGTGACGCGCACCACTGGTTTGGTGCGAGGGACAGGAACAGGCCGGGCCAGGCTGGTGGCGCGCACCACTGGTTTGGTGCGAGGGTAGGGAACAGGCCGGGCCGGGCTGGCGACGCGCACCACTGGTTTGGTGCGAGGGGCAGGAACAGGCCGGGCCGGGCTGGCGACGCGCACCACTGGTTTGGTGCGAGGAACAGGAACAGGCCAGGCCGGGCTGGCGACGTGCACCACTGGTTTGGTGCGAGGGTAGGGAACAGGCCGGGCTGGCGACGCGCACCACTGGTTTGGTGCGAGGGGCAGGAACAGGCCGGGCCGGGCTGGCGACGCGCACCACTGGCTTGGTGCGAGGGGCAGGAACAGGCCGGGCTGGCGACGCGCACCACTGGTTTGGTGCGAGGGTCAGGAACAGGCCGGACCGGACTGGCGACGCGCACCACTACTTGGTGCGAGGGACAGGAACAGGCCGGACCGGGCTGGCGACGTGCACCACTGCCTTGGTGCGAGGGACAGGAACAGGCCGGACTGGGCTGGCGACGCGCACCACTGGCTTGGTGCGAGGAACAGGAACAGGCCGGACCGGGCTGGCGACGCCGCACCACTGGCTTGATGCGAGGAGCAGGAACGGTCCGGACCGTGCATGGGGAACACACACCACTGGCTTAGTGCGGGGAGCAGGAACGGGTCGGGCCGTACTGGGAACACGCACCACTAGCTTAGTGCGGGGAGCAGGAACGGGCCGGACCGGACTGGCGACACGCACCACTTCCTTGGTGCGAGGAGTGGGACTGGGTTCCTTTATAAACCCCCGCTCCTTCTGCTGCCTAACCAGCTCCTCTCGCCGTGCCTCTACACTTCCTTCTCCCTTTTAGCCTCCTGTAGCGCCTCCCTCTGACCTAATAACTCCTGCTCCCTCTAAACCAATAGCCCCGTAACCTGGTGGCCTCCTCTCCTAACCTGCAGATCCGCCCTGTCGCTGCCTCCTGCTGCCTCGTCGTCCACACCGTGTGCCCCCCCCCAAAAAACATTTATTGGGGTTGCCTCTCGGGTCTCCGTCGTCGGCACTCCTCTTCCCGTGAGGACTCCTCCGGGAGCCCCCACGAGTTAGGGAACAGACACTCGTCGTCGTCGTCATCCTCCGACTCCTCAGTGTAGTACTGTTCCCACTCCTCTTCCCAAGGTCGTAGGGACCCAATCCGAAACCCAAACAGGTGCAGTGGTCGGGGCTCTTCTCTATTGCTCCCCGACCACCCCTTTAGCCCCCCAAAAAAATTATCTTGGGGCTGCTTCTCGGGCCTCCTCCTCGGCCGGCTTCCGTGTTGCTGTCGTTCCTCTCCTGCCTGGGCATTTACCTTCGCCCATGGCCCTATCCCCGCGAATATCTCCTCCCATGACCACCATTTGCCCACCTGTGACATCACTCTTCCTGGGCACGCTGCTTGGTCCTCGTTTGGTGGGATATTCTGTCACGCTCGTTGATAAACTGTTCAGACCAAGGCGCAGCGTGATATGCCAACATGTTTATTTAACAAATAAACACACAACAAAACAACAAACGAAACGTGAAGTCCAAGGTAGCACACAAACAACATACCTTACATGGAACAAGATCCCACAACTAACTAGTGCCAAAAGGCTGCCTAAGTATGGTCCCCAATCAGAGACAACGAGCTACAGCTGCCTCTGATTGGGAACCACCCCGGCCAACATAGATCTACACATACTAGATCTAACTTAGAAAATCAACATAGCACAACACAACACAGAAAATACACACCCTGACTCAACAAATACGAGTCCCTTGAGTCAGGGCGTGACAACTTTACCTTTCTTTACTCTATTTTTTAAATAATCAAAGTATTACAGAAAATTATTGGTCAAATTACAATGCTTATGAGTCAGTATATGTAAGTACAGTATCATTAATTAATATAATGTAATAGAGATGATAATACTAAGTTAATGTAGTATTAATATTAATAATAGTAATAGTGGTGTAATAATATAACGAATTGAAATGATGATTCCTTCCAGACCATGAGTGATAGTCTCTCTGGCAGATCAGGGTGGTGTCTGTCTGCAGAATGTCCAGGCTGCCATGGAGAGCCCTCTAGTGGAGATCTGTTGAAACATCATACACAGGATAAGAGGACATGGATGTATCTTATATGACCAGGCCTTGCCGTTATGTTTTGGCTGATTCAAAAGACTATTACTAGTAGAGTGAGTCTAGACTATGTAAAAGAGAGGGAGTTAAAGGGAGTAAAGAGCAGTGCAGATAGTAGCCAACTGTAGAGGGGTGGATGTCTGGGATGTGGGTTGATCCTTATTCAATAGGGAGGTATAATCAGAGCATTGCATAAAGTAATACATTGCATAGAGCTTACATGAGAGTCAAGACAGTCAATCTCTATTCCGCAGTAAACCATGACAGTTCTATGTAATATTTGTCTATCTGCAATGTTCTGAATGTTCCACCCCACTTATTAACAAGCCCTAAAATAGGAGCTAAAAAGTTGAGCAACGCACCTTCACAGATGAAGGGTAATTCTTGATGACAGGAAGCATCCAGCCACTTCAGTTCTCCATTACCAACCCGGACCATCTTACCACAGTGGTAATTGATGGGGTTGAGGGGGAAGCAGCTATGCCACTCTCTGTACTTCACCACCTTCTCAACATCACTACTGGTCCACAGCCAGGGGGCGCTCCACTCAAAGATGGACCGCTCCAGACCAATCCACACTCCCCCACATGGCAGCCCCACGTTGGCCAGGAGCTGGGTCACATCAGCCTGCACGGTCTGGTTGGTGATGTGCACCAGGTTGGACGTGGAGCCACGACTTTTACAGAACTCCAGGGCATCGATCCAGCTCTTGGACTCGTTGAAGTAGTGCAGGTAATCTGCATGGACAAAACACAAACATGAAATTACACACATGTAAATGCAAGTTCATAAACATAAAACCATAAATTCACATACACTCACTGCCTTATCTGCAATTAAAAGCCCAACAATTGTCACTTGTACACCTTTGTGCAGATTGGTAAAGAATGTAGCTCCATGTCTGACACTCACCAGGATGGAGTGGAGAAGTTGTACCACTGGGGGAAGATGTGGGCTTCCTGTCTGGGGAGGTGGGACCTGATGAGGTCAGTTGTCCACTGGAAGTTGAGGTTGGTGGTGTCGTGGACTGTCCATTAGTAGTGGTAGGTGGTGAGGTGGTGGAATGTCCATTAGTAGTGGTAGGTGGTGAAGTGGTGGACTGTCCATTAGTTGTGGTAGGTGGTGTGGTGGTGGACTGTCCATTAGTAGTGGTAGGTGGTGTGGTGGTGGACTGTATATTAGTAGTGGTAGGTGTTGAGGTGGTGGACTGTACATTAGTAGTGGTAGGTGGTGAGGTGGTGGACTGTCCGTTAGTAGTGGTAGGTGGTGTGGTGGTGGACTGTCCATTAGTAGTGGTAGGTGGTGAAGTGGTGGACTGTCCATTAGTTGTGGTAGGTGGTGTGGTGGTGGACTGTCCATTAGTAGTGGTAGGTGGTGTGGTGGTGGACTGTATATTAGTAGTGGTAGGTGTTGAGGTGGTGGACTGTACATTAGTAGTGGTAGGTGGTGAGGTGGTGGACTGTCCATTAGTAGTGATAGGTGGTGAAGTGGGGGACTGTCCATTAGTAGTGGTAGGTGGTGATGTCGTGGACTGTCCATTAGTATTGGTAGGTGGTGTGGTGGTGGACTGTCCATTAGAAGTGGTAGGTAGTGAGGTGGTGGACTGTCTATTAGTAATGGTAGGTGGTGAGGTGGTGGACTTTCCATTGGTAGTGGTAGGTGGTGTTGTGGTGGACTGTCCATTAGTAGTGATAGTTGGTGAGGTGGTGGACTGTCCATTAGTAGTGGTAGGTGGTGAGGTGGTGGACTGTCCATTAGTAGTGTTAGGTGGTGAGGTGGTGGACTGTCCATTAGAAGTGGTAGGTAGTGAGGTGGTGGACTGACTATTAGTAGTGGTAGGTGGTGAGGTGGTGGACTGTCCATTAGTAGTGGTAGGTGGTGTTGTGGTGGACTGTCCATTAGTAGTGGTAGGTGGTGTGGTGGTGGACTGTCTATTAGTAATGGTAGGTGGTGAGGTGGTGGACTTTCCATTAGTAGTGGTAGGTGGTGTTGTGGTCGACTGTCCATTAGTAGTGATAGTTGGTGAGGTGGTGGACTGTCCATTAGTAGTGGTAGGTGGTGAGGTGGTGGACTGTCCATTAGTAGTGGTAGGTGGTGAGGTGGTGGACTGTCCATTAGTAGAGGTAAGTGGTGAGGTGGTGGACTGTCCATTAGTGGTGGTAGGTGGTGAGGTGGTGGACTGTCCATTAGTAGTGGTAGGTGGTGAGGTGGTGGAATGTCCATTACTAGCGGTAGGTGGAGAGTTGGGGGACTGTCCATTAGTAGTGGTAGGTGGTGTGGTGGTGGACTGTCTATTAGTAGTGGTAGATGATGTGGTGGTGGACTCTCTGTTAGTAGTGGTAGGTGGTGATGTGGTGGACTGTCCATTAGTAGTGGTAGGTGATGAGGTGGTGGACTGTCCATTACTAGTGGTAGGTGGTGAGGTGGTGGACTGTCCTGTAGTAGTGGTAGGTGGTGAGGTGGTGGACTGTCCATTAGTAGTGGTAAGTGGTGAGGTGGTGGACTGTCCGTTAGTGGTGGTAGGTGGTGAGGTGGTGGACTGTCCATTAGTAGTGGTAGGTGGGAAGGGGGTGAACAGTCCATTAGTAGTGGTAGGTGGTGAGGTGGTGGACTGTCCATTAGTAGTGGTATGGGGTGAGGTGGTGGACTGTCCATTAGAAGTTTTAGGTAGTGAGGTAGTGGACTGACTATTAGTAGTGGTAGGTGGTGAGGTGGTGGACTGTCCATTAGTAGTGGTAGGTGGTGAGGTGGTGGACTGTCCATTACTAGTGGTAGGTGGTGAGTTGGGGGACTGTCCATTAGTAGTGGTAGGTGGTGTGATTGTGTATTGTCCATTAGTAGTGGTAGGTGGTGAGGTGGTGGACTGTCCATTAGTAGTGGTAGGTGGTGAGGTGGTGGACTGTCCATTAGTAGTGTTAGGTGGTGAGGTGGTGGACTGTCCATTAGAAGTGGTAGGTAGTGAGGTGGTGGACTGACTATTAGCAGTGGTAGGTGGTGAGGTGGTGGACTGTCCATTAGTAGTGGTAGGTGGTGTTGTGGTGGACTGTCCATTTGTAGTGGTAGGTGGTGTGGTGGTGGACTGTCCATTAGAAGTGGTAGGTAGTGAGGTGGTGGACTGTCTATTAGTAATGGTAGGTGGTGAGGTGGTGGACTTTCCATTAGTAGTGGTAGGTGGTGTTGTGGTCGACTGTCCATTAGTAGTGATAGTTGGTGAGGTGGTGGACTGTCCATTAGTAGTGGTAGGTGGTGAGGTGGTGGACTGTCCATTAGTAGTGGTAGGTGGTGAGGTGGTGGACTGTCCATTAGTAGAGGTAAGTGGTGAGGTGGTGGACTGTCCATTAGTGGTGGTAGGTGGTGAGGTGGTGGACTGTCCATTAGTAGTGGTAGGTGGTGAGGTGGTGGAATGTCCATTACTAGCGGTAGGTGGAGAGTTGGGGGACTGTCCAATAGTAGTGGTAGGTGGTGTGGTGGTGGACTGTCTATTAGTAGTGGTAGATGATGTGGTGGTGGACTCTCTGTTAGTAGTGGTAGGTGGTGATGTGGTGGACTGTCCATTAGTAGTGGTAGGTGATGAGGTGGTGGACTGTCCATTACTAGTGGTAGGTGGTGAGGTGGTGGACTGTACTGTAGTAGTGGTAGGTGGTGAGGTGGTGGACTGTCCATTAGTAGTGGTAAGTGGTGAGGTGGTGGACTGTCCGTTAGTAGTGGTAGGTGGGGAGGGGGTGGACAGTCCATTAGTAGTGGGAGGTGGTGAGGTGGTGGACTGTCCATTAGTAGTGGTAGGGGGTGAGGTGGTGGACTGTCCATTAGAAGTTTTAGGTAGTGAGGTAGTGGACTGACTATTAGTAGTGGTAGGTGATGAGGTGGTGGACTGTCCATTAGTAGTGGTAGGTGGTGAGGTGGTGGACTGTCCATTACTAGTGGTAGGTGGTGAGTTGGGGGACTGTCCATTAGTAGTGGTAGGTGGTGTGGTTGTGTATTGTCCATTAGTAGTGGTAGGTGGTGAGGTGGTGGACTGTCCATTAGTAGTGGTAGGTGGTGAGGTGGTGGACTGTCCATTAGTAGTGGTAGGTGGTGAGGTGGTGGACTGTCCATTAGAAGTGGTAGGTAGTGAGGTGGTGGACTGACTATTAGTAGTGGTAGGTGGTGAGGTGGTGGACTGTCCATTAGTAATGGTAGGTGGTGAGGTGGTGGACAGTCCATTAGTAGTGGTAGGTGGTGTGGTGGTGGACTGTCTATTAGTAATGGTAGATGATGTGGTGGTGGACTCTCTGTTAGTAGTGGTAGGTGGTGATGTGGTGGACTGTCCATTACTAGTGGTAGGTGGTGAGTTGGGGGACTGTCCATTAGTAGTGGTAGGTGGTGTGTTTGTGTATTGTCCATTAGTAGTGGTATGTGGTGTGGTGGTGGACTGTCCATTAGAAGTGGTAGGTAGTGAGGTTGTGGACTGTCTATTGGTAGTGGTAGTTGGTAAGGTGGTGGACTTTCCATTAGTAGTGGTAGGTGGTGTTGTGGTGGACTTTCCATTAGTATTGGTAGGTGGTGTGGTGGTGGACTGTCCATTAGTAGTGGTAGGTGGTGTGGTGGTGGACTGTATATTAGTAGTGGTAGGTGGTGTGGTGGTGGACTGTCCAATAGTAGTGATAGTTGGTGAGGTGGTTGACTGTCCATTAGTAGTGGTAGGTGGTGAGGTGGTGGACTGTCCGTTAGTAGTGGTATGTGGTGAGGTGGTGGACTTTCCATTAGTACTGGTAGGTGGTGAGGTAGTGGACTGTCCATTAGCAGAGGTAAGTGGTGAGGTGGTGGACTGTCCATTAGTGGTGGTAGGTGGTGAGGTGGTGGACTGTCCATTACTAGTGGTAGGTGGTGAGTTGGGGGACTGTCCATTAGTAGTGGTAGGTGGTGTGGTGGTGGACTGTCTATTAGTAGTGGTAGGTGGTGTGGTGGTGGACTGTCCAATAGTAGTGATAGTTGGTGTGGTGGTGGACTGTCTATTAGTAGTGGTAGATGATGTGGTGGTGGACTCTCTGTTAGTAGTGGTAGGTGTGGATGTGGTGGACTGTCCATTAGTAGTGGTAGGTGGTGAGGTGGTGGAATGTCCATTACTAGCGGTAGGTGGTGAGTTGGGGGACTGTCCATTAGTAGTGGTAGGTGGTGAGGTGGTGGACTGTCCATTAGTAGTGGTAGGTGGGGAGGGGGTGGACAGTCCATTAGTAGTGGGAGGTGGTGAGGTGGTGTACTGTCCATTAGTAGTGGTAGGGGGTGAGGTGGTGGACTGTCCATTAGAAGTTTTAGGTAGTGAGGTGGTGGACTGACTATTAGTAGTGGTAGGTGGTGAGGTGGTGGACTGTCCATTAAAAGTGGTAGGTGGTGAGGTGGTGGACTGTCCATTAGTAGTGGTAGGTTGTGTGGTGGTGGACTGTCCATTAGAAGTGGTAGGTAGTGAGGTGGTGGACTGTCTATTAGTAGTGGTAGGTGGTGAGGTGGTGGACAGTCCATTAGTAGTGGTAGGTGGTGTTGTGGTGGACTGTCCATTACTAGTGGTAGGTGGTGAGTTGGGGGACTGTACATTAGTAGTGGTAGGTGGTGTGGTGGTGGACTGTCCATTAGTAGTGATAGGTGGTGTGGTGGTGGACTGTCCATTAGTAGTGGTAGGTGGTGAGGTGGTGGACTGTCCATTAGTAGTGGTAGGTGGTGAGGTGGTGGACTGTCCATTAGTAGTGGTAGGTGGTGTGGTGGTGGACTGTCCAATAGTAGTGATAGTTGGTGAGGTGGTTGACTGTCCATTAGTAGTGGTAGGTGGTGAGGTGGTGGACTGTCCGTTAGTAGTGGTAGGTGGTGAGGTGGTGGACCTTCCATTAGTACTGGTAGGTGGTGAGGTAGTGGACTGTCCTTTAGCAGAGGTAAGTGGTGAGGTGGTGGACTGTCCATTAGTAGTGGTAGGTGGTGTGGTGGTGGACTGTCCATTAGTAGTGGTAGGTGGTGTGGTGGTGGACTGTCCAATAGTAGTGATAGTTGGTGAGGTGGTTGACTGTCCATTAGTAGTGGTAGGTGGTGAGGTGGTGGACTGTCCGTTAGTAGTGGTAGGTGGTGAGGTGGTGGACCTTCCATTAGTACTGGTAGGTGGTGAGGTAGTGGACTGTCCTTTAGCAGAGGTAAGTGGTGAGGTGGTGGACTGTCCATTAGTGGTGGTAGGTGGTGAGGTGGTGGACTGTCCATTACTATTGGTAGGTGGTGAGTTGGGGGACTGTCCATTAGTAGTGGTAGGTGGTGTGGTGGTGGACTGTCTATTAGTAGTGGTAGATGATGTGGTGGTGGACTCTCTGTTAGTAGTGGTAGGTGGTGATGTGGTGGACTGTCCATTAGTAGTGGTAGGTGATGAGGTGGTTGACTGTCCATTACTAGTGGTAGGTGATGAGTTGGGGGACTGTCCATTAGTAGTGGTAGGTGGTGTGGTTGTGTATTGTCCATTAGTAGTGGTAGGTGGTGTGGTGGTGGACAGTCCATTAGTAGTTGTAGGTGGTGAGGTGGGGGAATGTCCATTAGTAGTGGTAGGTGGTGTGGTGGTGGACTGTCCATTAGTAGTGGTAGTTGGTGTGGTAGTGGACTGTCCATTTGTAGTGGTAGGTGGTAAGGTGGGGGACTGTCCAATAGTAGTGATAGTTGGTGAGGTGGTGGACTTTCCATTAGTAGTGGTAGGTGATGAGGTGGTGGACTGTTCGTTAGTAGTGGTAGGTGGTGAGGTGGTGGACTGTCCTGTAGTAGTGGTAGGTGGTGAGGTGGTGGACTGTCCATTAGTAGTGGTAAGTGGTGAGGTGAAGGCCTGTCCGTTAGTGGTGGTAGGTGGTGAGGTGGTGGACTGTCCATTAGTAGTGGTAGGTGGTGTGGTTGTGTATTGTCCATTAGTAGTGGTAGGTGGTTTGGTGGTGGACTGTCCATTAGAAAAGGTAGGTAGTGAGGTTGTGGACTGTCCATTAGTAGTGGTAGGTGGTGTGGTGGTGGATTGTCCATTACTAATGGTAGGTGGTGTGGTGGTGGACTGTCCAATAGTAGTGATAGTTGGTGAGGTGGTGGACTGTCCATTAGTAGTGGTAGGTGGTGAGGTGGTGGACTGTCCGTTAGTAGTGGTAGGTGGTGAGGTGGTGGACATTCCATTAGTACTGGTAGGTGGTGAGGTGAAGGCCTGTCCGTTAGTGGTGGTAGGTGGTGAGGTGTTTGACTGTCCATTAGTAGTGGTAGGTGGTGTGGTTGTGTATTGTCCATTAGTAGTGGTAGGTGGTGTGGTTGTGTATTGTCCAATAGTAGTGACAGTTGGTGTGGTGGTGGACTGTCTATTAGTAGTGGTAGGTGGTGAGGTGGTGGACTGTCCATTAGTGGTGGTAGTTGGTGTGGTAGTGGACTGTCCATTTGTAGTGGTAGGTGGTAAGGTGGGGGACCGTCCATTAGTAGTGGTAGGTGGTGAGGTGGTGGACTGTCCATTAGTAGTGGTAGGTGGTGTGGTGGTGGATTGTCCATTAGTAGTGGTAGGTGGTGAGGTGGTGGACTGTCCATTAGTAGTGGTAGGTGGTGAGGTGGTGGACTGTCCATTAGTAGTTGTAGGTGGTGAGGTGGGGGACTGTCCATTAGTAGTGGTAGGTGGTGAGGTGGTGGACTGTCCATTAGTAGTGGTAGGTGGTGAGGTGGTGGACTGTCCATTAGTAGTGGTAGGTGGTGAGGTGGGGGACTGTCCATTAGTAGTGGTAGGTGGCATGGTGGTGGACTGTCCAATAGTAGTGATAGTTGGTGAGGTGGTGGACTTTCCATTAGTAGTGGTAGGTGGTGAGGTTGTGGACTGTTCGTTAGTAGTGGTAGGTGGTGAGGTGGTGGACTGTCCTGTAGTAGTGGTAGGTGGTGAGGTGGTGGACTGTCCATTAGTAGTGGTAAGTGGTGAGGTGAAGGCCTGTCCGTTAGTGGTGGTAGGTGGTGAGGTGGTGGACTGTCCATTAGAAGTGGTAGGTGGGGAGGGGGTGGACAGTCCATTAGTAGTGGTAGGTGATGAGGTGGTGGACTGTCCATTAGTAGTGGTAGGTAGTGAGGTGGTGGACTGTCCATTAGTAGTGGTAGGTGGTGCGGTGGTGGACTTTCCATTCGTACTGGTAGGTGGTGAGATCGTGGACTGTCCATTAGTAGAGGTAAGTGGTGAGGTGGTGGACTGTCCATTAGTAGTGGTAGGTGGTGTGGTGGTGGATTGTCCATTAGTAGTGGTAGGTGGTGAGGTGGTGGACTGTTCATTAGTAGTGGTAGGTGGTGAGGTGGTGGACTGTCCATTAGTAGTTGTAGGTGGTGAGGTGAGGGACTGTCCATTTGTAGTGGTAGATGGTGAGGTGGTGGACTGTCCATTAGTAGTGGTAGTTGGTGAGGTGGTGGACTGTCCATTAGTAGTGGTAGGTGGTGAGGTGGGGGACTGTCCATTAGTAGTGGTAGGTGGTGAGGTGGTGGACTGTCCATTAGTAGTGGTAGGTGGTGAGGTAGTGGACTGTCCATTTGTAGTGGTAGGTGGTAAGGTGGGGGACTGTCCATTAGTAGTGGTAGGTGGTGTGGTGGTGGATTGTCCATTAGTAGTGGTAGTTAGTGTGGTGGTGTACTGTCCATTAGTATTGGTAGGTGGTGTGGTGGTGGATTGTCCGTTAGTAGTGGTAGGTGGTGTGATGGTTGACTGTCCATTAGTAGTGGTAGTTGGTGTGGTGGTGGACTGTCCATTAGTAGTGGTAGGTGGCATGGTGGTGGACTGTCCAATAGTAGTGATAGTTGGTGAGGTGGTGGACTTTCCATTAGTAGTGGTAGGTGGTGAGGTGGTGGACTGTCCTGTAGTAGTGGTAAGTGGTGAGGTGAAGGCCTGTCCGTTAGTGGTGGTAGGTGGTGAGGTGGTGGACAGTCCATTAGTAGTGGTAGGTGATGAGGTGGTGGACTGTCCATTAGTAGTGGTAGGTGGTGAGGTGGTGGACTGTCCATTAGTAGTGGTAGGTGGTGAGGTGGTAGATGTTGTGGTGGACGTATTGGTAGAGGGAGGTCCAGTTGAATTAGGGTTGGTGGTTTCAGGGGTAGAAGGAGTGTTCAAATCCTCAGTGGTGTTACTTGGATGTTCATCTGTCAGAATGAAGTAGAATACATGCAAATAAGTGCCTGTCAATACTAGTTTGATAACACTCTCACAGGGTTGAACTTACCCCATAGCACATGAAAGGACTTTGAGTAGAACCATTTTTTAAGTGTCACATGATCAAAATCCACCCCTTTCATTAGGTTCCTCTCACAACCTGTGTAACAGAGACATTTTACATCTGACAATACTTGATTTTCTCTAGTCAACTAGGCAACCAAAAAGATGTGATCAGCACTAAACTAGTCTCTAGAAGGACACAACGCAGAATATACAACACTGGACTACAGAGACAAAAGGTATCAGTGGTATATTCAGGTATTCAACCTGGACAATGGATGCCAATAAATGTCCAATCAACAATGCAGCATGTTACAGTGTGTAGTGTACAGTATCTAGTAGCCAATGTAAATACGCATGTAAAATGCTCATAATGAGGATACATGCACCAAGTAATGAGAATGAATAATCAACACTTGCCTTTTACTACCTTTTGTCTGTAGTATGTTACATGGTCATTGTAAGGGATAATGCTGCTATCTACACAACAGCAGTAACTTCTGCTGTCCTGAAGGTTGGAAATGGTGAGGTCTTCCCAGCTGAGGTTGTGTATTTTAGGGTAATTGATTGTGATGATACACCCCTCCATCTTCACTGTGGGATTAGAACAATAACATCCATACCAACCGTTATCACAATTTCTGTCCCAGCATGTGTCATACCCGTGATCCTTCACAGAGGACCCACAAACAAGGGTCACAGAGTTTCCCTCCAGTACTGACACCTCAGTCACAAACACTGGTGAGGCCCTGAGTTCTGTGGGGTCAAAGGTTAAATCAGGAAAATGTTGTTACTTGGCTGGTCAGGCTTTGTGTCACCGTCATAAACTTGTCCACAGACAAGGAGATTGCTCAGTTTCATCAAAGTTCTGTTTCTAGACACTGGAAGCTTCCTATTGTAGCTTTTGGGTGGTATTCTGTTGTATGTTTTGGTATTCTGTTGTATGTTTTGGTATTCTGTTGTATGTGTTGGTTTTCTGTTGCATGTTTTGGTATTCTGTTGTATGTTTTGGTATTCTGTTGTATGTTTTGGTATTCTGTTGTATGTTTTGGTATTCTGTTGTAAGTTTTGGTATTCTGTTGTATGTTTTGGTATTCTGTTGTATGTTTTGGTATTCTGTTGTGTGTTTTGGTACTACTATTTTGAAAACTGTCAAAAGTCATAACAGAGGAGGAGCTACTTGATAACACCAAGAGAGGAATATATTAATCACATCTGATCTCTTACCCAGTAGCAGGAGTAGAAGTATTGGCAGTATCATGACAACTGTGAACAAAAGAGTTCATGTTTTGAATCACAAGCCAACAGTTCTCCCTACGTTTCAAGTACATTTTTTATAACATTATTTTTGTGAAAAAGCACTCCTTCTGAGAGTACACATGCAGTGCTGTACCTATCCAGTTAAACAAAATAACAAGAAAGGAATGATAAGGTGATTTGACTACCAAAGTAGCATTGCAGATACTCTATGGAACAGCTACATGGAATACAATTTATTTTACTAAACATGCACTTTGAAAGTAGCACTTAAATGTATAATCTAAGTTTAGGTTAAAGATGTGATGAAGATTTCATTTGAATATGTTTTAATCTCAATCTATTGATTCACACAAGTTTATCAGGGAGTGTATAGGAGATGTTGAACCCACTGGGGATAGATGGCAGCATTTGCGCAAAACTGAAAGCGCGAACCACCGCATGTAACCATGGCAAGGTGACTGGGAATATGGCAGAATACAAACAGTGTAGTTATTCACTTCGCATGGCAATCAAACAGGCAAAACGTCAGTATAGGGACAAAGAGGAGTCGCAATTCAACAGCTCAGACACGAGACGTATTTAGCAGGGTCTACAGACAATCACTAACTACGAAAGAAAAACCAGCCACGTCGCCGATACCGACATCTTGCTTCCAGACAAGCTAAACACCTTCTTCACTCGCTTTGAGGATAACACAGTGCCACCGGCGCGGCCCGCTACAGACGGCATCCCTAGCCGCGTCCTCAGAGCATGCGCAGACCAGCTGGCTGGTGTGTTTACGGACATATTCAAGCTCTGTCTATCCCAGTCTGCTGTCCCCACATGCTTCAAGATGGCCACCATTGTTCCTGTACCTTAGAAAGCAAAGGTAACTGAACAAAATGACTATCGCCCAGTAGCACTCACTTCTGTCATCATGAAGTGCTTTGAGAGACTAGTCAAGGATCAGATCATCTCTACCTTACCTGTCACCCTAGACCCACTTCAATTTGCTTACCGCCCCAATAGATCCACAGACGATTCAATCGCCATCACACTGCACACTGCCCTATCCCATCTGGACAAGAGGAATACCTATGTTGTTCATTGACTATAGCTCAGCATTCAACAACATAGTACCCTCCAAGCTCATCATTAAGCTTGAGGCCCTGGGTCTGAACACTGCCCTGTGCAACTGGGTCCTGGACTTCCTGATGGGCCACCCCAGGTGGTGAAGGTAGGAAACACCTCTACTTCGCTGATCCTCAACACTGGTACCCCACAAGGGTGCGTGCTCAGCCCACTCCTGTACTCCATGTTCACCCATGACTGCGTGGCCAAGCACGCCTCCAACTCAATCATCAAGTTTGCAGACGACACAACAGTAGTAGGCTTGATTACCAACAATGACAAGACAGCCTACAGGGAGGAGATGAGGGCTCTGGGAGTGTGGTGTCAGGAAAATAACCTCTCACTCAACGTCAACAAAACAAAGGAGATGATCGTGGACTTCAGGAAACAGCAGAGGGTGCTCCCCCCTATCCACATCGACGGGACCGCAGTGGAGAAGGTGGAAAGCTTCAAGTTCCTTGGCGTACACATCACTGACAAACTGAAATGATCCACCCACACAGACAGTGTAGTGAAGAAGGCGCAACAGAGCCTCTTCTTCCTCAGGAGGCTGAAGAAATGTGGCTTCACACCTAAAACCCTCACAAACTTTTACAGATGCACAACTGAGAGCATCCTGTCGGGCTGTATCACCACCTGGTACGGCAACTGCACCGCCCGCAACCGCAGGGCTCTCCAGAGGGTGGTGCGGTCTGCCCAACGCATTACCGGTGGTAAACTACCCGCCCTCCAGGACACCTACAGCACCCGATGTCACAGGAAGGCCAAAAAGATAATCAAGGACATCAACCACTGCCTGTTCACCCTGCTATCATCCAGAAGGCGAGGTCAGTACAGGTGCATAAAAGCTGGGACCGAGAGACTGAAAAACAGCTTTTATCTCAAGGCCATCAGACTGTTAAATAGCCATCACTAGCACATTAGAGGCTGCTGCCTATAGACATAGACTAGAAATCACTGGCCACTTTAAGAAATTGAACATTAGTCACTTTAATAATGATTACATATCTTGCATTACTCATCTCATATGTATATACTGTATTCTATACTATTCTATTATATCTTAGTCCATGCCGCTCTGACATTGCTTGTCCATATATGTATATATTCTTAATTCCATTCCTTACTTAGATTTGTGTGTATTGGGTATATGTTGTGAAATTGTTAGATATTACTTGTTAGATATTACTGCACTGTCGGAGCTAGAAGCACAAGCATTTCGCTACACCCGCAATAACATCTGCTAAACACGTGTATGTGACCAATAAAATTTGATTTGATTTGATATATTTAAAAAAAACTCAAACAGATCTAAAATTAGATTGTACCTCTAGTCAGTCTCAACTTAATTTAAATACACCGAATATTAAGCAAAGAGCACCATTCAAATAATTTAAAAGAGATACTGTACGAAACAGTTACAAACGGTTGTTAATCATATGTGAGTATCTCTTCAAAGAAAAGCACAGAGTGCAAAATAATTTGATGCTTTCAATTGATCAAAAATGTATAATGTGGCTTGGAATGATGGCACACCTACCCCGTTAGCTGTCCTCTTCCCTTCCAATAGTTTGGTTGTGAGATGAGTTTATAGAGGTGTCTTTCTTTCCTCTCTCTCTGCTGACTAGGTAACCAGGGGTGTGTTCAGTTTGATTCAACGATTGCTACGTTGCGTGACGGTTTGTACTGATCGACATGTTTCCCCAAAACGGTGTGCACCGTTCTGTTTTCTCCCGTTTGGGAGGTGTGGTGAGGTGTGGCCTGATAAATATGGGTGTGACAATTTGAAATCACAAAGCTCATTCAGCACACCATACGGTACTCGCCCTCTGGGCCACAGTAATCACAACGTTATTCAACTGGTCGTTCAGTACAGTACCGTTTCCGTTGAATTCAACGTTGCACACACCGTTCTATCATACTGAATGCACCCCAGGTGATGCTGAAAGTTCTGCTCTAGCCCCTCCCTCCATGTAAAAAAAACACTGACCAATAGGCATAACATTTTACATTTACATTTTAGCAGACGCTCTTATCCAGAGCGACTTACAGTTAGTGCATACATTTATTTTATTTTTATTTTTTTTTCATACCCCCCCGTGGGAATCGAACCCACAACTCTGGCGTTGCAAACACCATGCTCTACCAACTGAGCTACATCCCTGTTTTTTTATTTTTATATACAGTAGATCTAAGTTGCCTAATCAAATGTGCATTTCTTTTAGTGTATCAAGTTTACATTTGTCATTATAATGTGAAGTACATTTGGTAACCCCCAATCAATTCATTGTATTTGCACTCGACATAGGCAAAAAAAAAAAACATTTTACAGAACAATATCCACTGAGCTCTGATTAATGAGATATGTAAAAAAAAAAAATAAGAAAACCACCAAAGACATCATTTTAACCTGTGTCAGTGAGTTCTCCCAGTGCCATGCAAAGCAGGCCGCCTTCCAACAACCCAATGCAAAATAAAAAACGACTACATTTTTAGAGGCTGCTTGTATGTGGTACCGCATGGCTGTATAATAATAATTTGGGGGTGCTTATATTTGTCCTGTTACACACTTGTACAAGTATGTAATGGAAATGTGTTTCCCAACATGCATGTGTTTCTTGCATATCCCCAAGACTGGGGGGGGGGGGGTTGAACAATGCTAATTGTCCGGGTAGCGATTTTATTAGCTGTTCAGGAGTCTTATGGCTTGGGGGTAGAAGGTGTTAAGAAGCCTTTTGGACCTAGACTTGGCGCTCCGGTACCGCTTGCCATGCGGTAGCAGAGAGAACAGTCTATGACTAGGGTGGCTGGAGTCTTTGACAATTTTGAGGGCCTTCCTCTGACACCGCCTGGTATAGAGGTCCTGGATGGCAGGAAGCTTGGCCCCAGTGATGTACTAGGCCGTGCGCAAGCTTGGCCCCAGTGATGTACTAGGCCGTGCGCACTACCTTCTATAGTGCCTTGCGGTCGGAGGCCGAGCAGTTGCCATACCAAGCAGTGATGCAACCAGTCAGGATGCTCTCGATGGTGCAGCTGTAGAACTTTTTGAGGATCTGAGGACACATGCCAAATCTTTTCAGTCTCCTGAGGGGGAATATGCTTTGTCATGCCCTCTTCATGACTGTCTTACTGTGTTTGGACCATGATAGTTTGTTGGTGATGTGGACACCAAGGAACTTGAAGCTCTCAACCTGCTCCACTACAGTCCCGTCAATGAGAATGGGGGTGTGCTCGGTCCTCTTTTTCCTATAGTCCACAATCATCTCCTTTGTCTTGATCACATTGAGGGAGAGGTTGTTATCCTGGCATCACACGGCCAGGTCTCTGACCTCCTCCCTATAGGCTTTCTCATCATTGTCGGTGATCAGGCCTACCACTGTTGTGTCGTCGGCAAACTTAATGATGGTGTTGGAGTAGTGCCTGGCCATGCAGTCATGGGTGAACAGGGAGCACAGGAGGGGACTGAGCACGCACCCCTGAGGGGCCCCCGTGTTGAGGAGCCCAGTGCTACCAGTGGTTAGGGTGTGATTTTACTACGTCTATTTAGATAAATGCATTTGCTAAATTGCTACATAGTAAATAAAATGTAGGGTGTCAAATACTTTGAACCTTTGCTAAATGATTCATGGTGGTTGATTTATCAAGGTGTTTAATGTATAACATCCATCAATTAAAGGAATACAGGCAAGAACCCCACACCCCTCCCCTGCTATCCATTAGACTGTGTTTATGACTGTAATAGCTGCCACGGTCAACATATCATGACACCAGGGAATTTTCAAATGATAATCAAATGTTGCTTAGCTTCATAACATGGATACTGTAATTCTGTCACACCCACAACAGTCTGTCTGTCTCCATCTTTACAGTACTCTGAACCATAGCACCATGACATGGGTACATAATTCTACATTGATTTGTGCCCCCATCTTAAAATTCTTGCTGGAGGGTGAAAATTGTAATACTGTTGTCACTAATCAAACATATTTTATTTAAGAATGTGGACAGTTACATCCATAAGTGAGTGTGTAACATTATTTTTCTCATTATGAAAAATGTTACCCTCTCTCACGGAAAGTTGTCAAAATCCTCTTCACATTACTAAGCAAATTTCCCTTACGTACAACAAGCTTTATTATCACAATCAATTCAAACACCAACAAAAAAATAAGATTATAATTTGATATTACATTAGTAAAACATTGTAAAGTCTAAATCTAGCCTAATATAAATATAATTCCTATTTTTCTTTCATAAGCAAAAGCTAACTTTCATAACTTGAATAACGTAAACAAAAAATTATTTAATAATCTCATTTAATATATTATTTATAATGGAATATTTTAGTTTTCTTGGACCTCCCATCCCTCTCCAGCTGCATCATCATGGCTGGTCCTCTTCATCCAGACCCACACTGACTTTAGAAACCAAACACAACAGTACAAAGACTCTCACTGGAATTAGTTCATGAACACCTTACTTCATTTCCATACTGTCAATGGGATGCAAAACCTAACAACACACTGTACAAGTGTTCTTTCCAGCGTATGCCTAGGATGAAGTTCCCGTTCTTCGCAAACACCTTTCTGATCTATGAGATATGATCAAACCAGATAAAGCCAGCAGCCCTCCTATTTTAATCAAACATACGAGTTTATAAATATGATCAATAGGAATATAAAATGGAGATCTTATGAAAAGTGAGAAATGATTGAGCATGACATTGATTTCTGATGTGGGAGATGTAGGACTACTGTACCTGCTCCAACATCTGTTCCTTAACCACTGGGTCATTGGGGTCAGCTCCTGAGTTAGATTTCAGAGACATCCTGACAATGGTCTGCTTGAATCTCTTTTCTAGAGGGACATATGAATGGTAGCAGCCACTCAAATGAGATTCAGCTTATTTACAATAAATATAACTTTTCTTTCACTTCCATTTAAAGGCTATAAATTACTTTGGAAGTGTGCAGTAGCTAGCCTCTGTGTTCTATATTCAACATTATGGAAATGTTATCCGATATTAGAAACCACATGAGCACATATATTTGCATGAATCCCTGGTAAGACTGGGGAGAGAGAGATGGCATCTGACAGTAGTGTAGACAACATGAAGCATTGCTGTGTCCGACATCTGACACTGCTTGTTAAAGTGGGACCCTATTGGGACTAAAATACCACCCCTTACACATGTCTTACAGATATAAACCCCAAAAACGCCAATAATACCACAGCCTCTGGTGTCAGCGTAGGTTTGAATATTACAATATTAGATTGATTTACACTAAAGCATTAAGGATATGCTATCTGACAGTGGGCTCCTCAGAAGAGGAAGGGGAGGACCATCCTCCTCAGTGAATTTCATTTTCTTTTTATAGTAAAACATTGAAAAAGTTTTCCTTTTTAGATAAAACTATACTAAATATATTCACGTCACCAAATAATTAATTAAAACACACTTTTTTGCAATGAAGATCTACAGTAGCCTCAACAGCACTCTGTAGGGTAGCTCAATGATGTAGCCGGAGGACAGCTAGCTTCCTTCCTCCTCTTGGTTCTCACCCACTTCCATAGACACAATATTTATGACAACTTCCGGAGGATGTCTTCCAACATAGCAGAGCTCTTGCAGTATGAGCTGACATGTTATCCACACAATCAAAGGATCAGAGAATGAATCTAGTACTGAAAGCATAAGCTACAGCTAGCTAGCACTGCAGTGCATAAAATGTGGTGAGTAGTTCACTCAAAGAGAGAAAAAGACAATAGTTGAACAGTTTTCAACAAATTCATTTCTGTCAAAAATGAAGGAGAAGCAAGAAAGAGAGAGAGAGATTTCGTCTTTTTTTTTTGTTCACTTTCAGTTTTACTTACTTAGCTAGCAAATGCAGCTGGCTAGTTTAGTTACTCAAACACCTGGCTCAAAAAGAGGCATGCTATGTTAGTTAGCTGGCTAAGACTCTCCAACACAACACTGGAACCCACTGGGGCCCGCCAGTGTAACTGCTTAGTGACTGTACACTGTAATGTTACAGCATGATTGTAGCGGGTTTACTAACGCATTAGTTCTATTAGCTATTGTGACGTCACGAGAGGCTACACAGCTTTCAGCGGGATTGCTCAAGTAGTGCAAGGAGACAAGGTTCAAACAAAACAAGGATTTTATTATAGGTCTTGGGAAATTAACGAAAATATAACACAATTCTGTTCTCTTGTGGCTCTTTAAGGGTTAACAGTTCAGGGATGTCTCTTCCACATCCAAAATCATAATTCTCACTCGCTCAGATAACTTTTCCCCAGCCTTACTGTAGTCCACGTTGCAGCTAGTGGCCAACCCAGCAAAAAGTCCTTCCAAATGTCTCTCACGTATTTCCACAGGTGCATATATCCAAAGGTGAGTATTTCCCAAAGGTAAGTATCTCCAAATCCTTATATTCCTCATGGAAGTGGACGTGCAGCACTCTTGTCCTCCAGAGAGCCCAGGTTGGAGACTGTGTTACTTCACCACCCACACCTTCAGCTCATCAGCTCCTCATTTGTTTCAGCTGCGTGGGAAGATTGGCCATAGAGGGGTGGAGTTCCCGACCATACCAGCAGATGGAGCCATAGCTGTCTGGGTTTGCAGCCACCTCAGGGGGATGTAACGTCCCTCCAGGACACAGCCTCTCGTGACATCACACATCCCCCTCCTCGGGACCGACGTCCTCGTCGGGGTAAAGGCAGCGAAGAAGGCATCACGCCGGGAGAGGGCGTCCGCATTGCCGTGGTGCTTGCCAGACTGCTCTCTCTTCAACTCCTCCAACTCTAGGACCAGGGACTCAGCCTCCTGTTGTCTCTCCTTGAGTTTCTTACTGAACGCATCAGCCTTGGTTTTAGCAGAGTTTAGCTTCTGTTGAGCAGCTTTCAGTTCCTTCTCTCTCTCTGCCTCCGCATTCTTCATCTTGTTCTCCAACACCTTGTACTTCTCCTCTGCCTTCTTCTGGACCTCCTTACTACTGCGCAGGGTCTCCTCACACTCCTCGATGGTCCTGCGCAGCCTCTCCAGCTCCTCCTGTTGCTTATGGAAGGAGCTCTGTTGGAGTTTAGCCTGGAGGATATCTAACTCTTCTGTCTTCATGTCTAACTGTTGCTTTAACAAACGATACCTCTCAGCGGTCCCCTTCAGACCAGACAGTTCTTTTGTCCAGATTCTGTAGCTCCGTCTCTGTGTCGGTCTGGGCACCTGCCATCCCTATCAGAGCCCGGGCGGGAGTGAGTAACTCGGAGGATTGCACCGGAGCCTTCCCAGGATGAGTCTTGCCTCTCCGTTTCCGAGGTACTCGGGTTATCCTCTCCTGAGACTCTCTCCAGAGTGGGTAAAAGGCTGGGCAGTCTCGTCCCAATTAGGACAGGGACGGGGAGGGAATCAACCACCCCCGCCGTCGTGTGTATGGTTCCCCGTGTGCTGGTCATTGTAAGTTCAGTAATGGGGTATTCTCTGGTGTCCCCATGGACACAGGAAACTGGGAGGACTTTCCCCGGGGTCAGACACGTTGGGCCCACCAAATCCTTACGCACCAGGGTGGCCCGGCTACCAGAATCCAGTAAGGCCTCCACATCATGGTGATTCACAGTTACCGGGCAGGTGGGGGGTCGATCTGGGCCGCCATCTACGACTCCCAAGAGCGAGGCAAAACGGTGTGTGGGTGCTGAGCTGGAGGACTCCGCAGTGGGCATAGGTTCATCGGCTGGTTTCCCACACTGCCAGGAGATATGTCCCATCTCCCCACACCGGTAACACTGTCGAGTTTCCCCCTCCTGGTGTGCTCTTCTTGGACCCGCCTGGTTTCTGGCTCCCCCTGGAGCCGGGATAAGTCCTGACGTGGCTGGGTTCGAGACCTTGGGGTCCTTTGGACGGGTTCTTCCCATTTGTGGTGGGGCCGCACTCCTGGGGTCTTTTCGGGAAGCATTCAGCATCTCCGCTGTGGCCTGGTACTTTTCCACAGCTTCCACGGTCAGATCAGCCGTGGTCAAGGCCTGTTGACTGATGAACCGTTTTTGCCTCATAAGGCAGGGCGCGTAGGTAACGATCCACCACAACGGCCTCCACCACCGCCGCTGCTGTATTCCTCTGCGGATCCAGCCATTTCCTTGCGATTCGGACAAGTTCATGCATCTGCGCCCGAGGAGGTTGGTCTGGTTGGAAGGTCCAGCCGTGAAAGCGCTGGGCCATACCAAACTTTGTGAGTCCATATCTGCTGAGGATCTCAGACTTCAGGGCATCATAGTCAGTAACCTGGTCAGGGCCCAGGTCCCGGACAGCATTCAGCGATTCCCCGGTTAGAAAGGGGGCTAACAGACCAACCCACTGTTGCTTGGGCCAGGCTTCCCTAGTGGCCGTGGCCTCAAATGCATGCAGGTATGCCTCAATGTCATCGGTAGCTCCCATCTTAGATATAAAGTCACTTGCCTTTATTGGGCGGGTATTTTGGACAACCCTCTGTCTCTGCAACTGCAATTCCTCTGCCTTCAGAAGGTTGGCTTTCTTTTGCTCCTCCAAGAGAGCCACGTTTGCTTGCATCTGGGCTTGCTGGCCAGCAACAAGGGCTTTCAATATGTCCTCCATTTCAGTCGGCGGGGAGCCTACGGCCAACTTGGAAAACTGGGTGATCAAACCTTGGTATCCTCCTCTGACATGCACTATTAATGCTTGAGCGTGCCCGTATTCTCCACCATCTGTGACGTCACGAGAGGCTACACAGCTTTCAGCGGGATTGCTCAAGTAGTGCAAGGAGACAAGGTTCAAACAAAACAAGGATTTTATTATAGGTCTTGGGAAATTAACGAAAATATAACACAATTCTGTTCTCTTGTGGCTCTTTAAGGGTTAACAGTTCAGGGATGTCTCTTCCACATCCAAAATCATAATTCTCACTCGCTCAGATAACTTTTCCCCAGCCTTACTGTAGTCCACGTTGCAGCTAGTGGCCAACCCAGCAAAAAGTCCTTCCAAATGTCTCTCACGTATTTCCACAGGTGCATATATCCAAAGGTGAGTATTTCCCAAAGGTAAGTATCTCCAAATCCTTATATTCCTCATGGAAGTGGACGTGCAGCACTCTTGTCCTCCAGAGAGCCCAGGTTGGAGACTGTGTTACTTCACCACCCACACCTTCAGCTCATCAGCTCCTCATTTGTTTCAGCTGCGTGGGAAGATTGGCCATAGAGGGGTGGAGTTCCCGACCATACCAGCAGATGGAGCCATAGCTGTCTGGGTTTGCAGCCACCTCAGGGGGATGTAACGTCCCTCCAGGACACAGCCTCTCGTGACATCACACTATGTTGACTAGGACGTTACTTTAGCTAATATGGGGACAATGACATAGGCTGTGTGTAGCGGTTATGACATGGTTAGGCTTAGAAAGGTTTTTTTGCCTGGTCACTTACAGCTGATGTTTTGTTCATTGAAGTCCACAAACGAAGGGAAAGGGTGAGAGGAGGAGAGTGCATAGAGGCTAGAATGAATACAACGTGGCTTCTATGAAAGTGAACTGTGTTTATGCGTGATCAGGGGTGCATTCATTCCGCCGATTCTGTTGAAAAATGTTTCTTAAACGGAAGCAAATGAAACGGGGATAAAAATACCTGAATTTGCCCAATAGAAACTCTCGTTTGCAACTGTTTGACTAATGATTACACCCTAGATAAGCTAGATGCAGGCAAGAGTGTGCAAGGCGATATTGAAAGTGTCACTGTCTGTCCATGAGTCACTGTCTGTCATCTCAAAATGTTATCTCGACCTGTGTGCACCTACGTCGGAAACTTTCATTCATAGGCTAGGTTGTAGCAACCTCATGATGGGTATAGGGAAAATTTGAGTACCATGTAGTAGCCTAAACCAATTGATATTACATTGAACTGGGTTAATGGAATATGAATAAAAAAAATATTATCCTCCCTCAACATAAACGGCAGCGACCGCCACTGGTATATAAGCATAAATACTCACATGGGTCTACTGCTCGGGTATCGGTGAAGGACCCATCCAATGACTGCTGGCTAAAGAAGAGGTCAGAGGCTGCACCTGGGAAAAATGGATTTGAGTTTATGGTTTGGAGAGCAGTGTTGCATAAATATAGCCCATCAGTGCAATTGTGTGTCAACATTACAGATGTCACAGACATCTCGCCCCCCTGATAATCTAATGGCTGTATTAGGCCAAAAGTTGTTTTCTGAGATACCAGGTTCATTGTTGCTGACAGTTGAGATGGACTCGTTTTCCTGCTGAAAATATTCATAAAGTCGCTTTAGACTAGACATCACTAAATACCTCTCAAATCTTAGGGTTAAATTATGACCATTTTAATTACTTTTGATTCATCACTCAATGCACTTTCTATGTAGAATGAAATTCCACAACGATCAAACACTAAATGGATGTTTATTCAGAACAAAGATGAAAGGAAATACAAAATAACAATAATTACATTCTAACTAAATAGCGTTCTCAAACAGTACAGATCACACAGGAGTTACATACTACATGTTCAGTTAATAACGTTTACTTTACCTATTTAAGTATTACAGTAAATTATAGGTCACAAAATGCTTACAATTACAATGCTTATGAGTCAGTATATGTAAGTACAGTATCATTAAGTAATATCATGTAATAGAGATGATAATAATAAGTTAAAGTAGTAATAATATTAATAATAGTAATAGTGGTGTAATAATGTAATGAATTGAAATGCTGATTCCTTCCAGACCATGAGTGACAGTCTCTCTGGCAGATCAGTGTGGTGTCTGTCTGCAGACTGTCCAGGCTGCCATGGAGAGCCCTCTAGTGGAGATCTGTTGAAACATCATACACAGGATAAGAGGACATGGATGTATCTAATATGACCAGGCCTTGCCATTATGTTTTGGCTGATTCAAAAGACTATTACTAGTAGAGTGAGTCTAGACTATGTAAAAGGGAGGGAGTTAAAGGGAGTAAAGAGCAGTGCAGATAGTAGCCAACTGTAGAGGGGTGGATGTCTGGGATGTGGGTTGAGCATTATTCAATATGGAGGTATAATCAGAGCATTGCATAAAGTAATACATTGCATAGAGCTGACATGATGGTAGGTGAAGACAGTAAATCTCTATTCCGCAGTAAACCATGACAGTTCTATGTAAAATGTGTCTATCTGCAACGTTTTGAATGTTCCACCGCACTTATTAAGCATGGCGCCGGAGAAGATGGCTGCCGTTTTACAGCCCTCTTACCAATTGTCCTATTATTTGTGTTTTTCCGCGTTATTTGTCATTTATTCTGTACATAATGTTTCTGCCATCGTCTCTTATAACCAAAAATAGCTTCTGGATATCAGGACAGCGATTACTCACCTCGTATTGGACGAAGATTTTTTCTTCAACAAGTCGGACGTGAAGGATATCCTACAGACACCCGACAAGGCCCAAATCCCTGTCATTCACATGAGAAAGAGACAGAGATATCGTGGACGTAGGTCAAGGTGCCTTGTAAAGATCTGACGGCGAGCGAGTAAACTGCCTCTTCCATCAATCCTCTATTAGCCAATGTTCAATCTTTTGAGAATAAATTAGATGACCTAAGATTACGGCTATCCTACCAACGGGACATTAAAAACTGTAATATCTTATGTTTCACAAAGTCGTGGTTGAACGACGACATGGACAACATACAGCTAGCGGGCTATACGCTACATCGGCAGGATAGAACGGCTAACTCCGGTAAGACAAGGGGTGGCGGTCTGTGTATATTTGTAAACAACAGCTGGTGCACAAAATCAAATACTAAGGAAGTTTCGAGGTTTTGCTCGCCTGAGGTAGAGTATCTTATGATAAGCTGTAGACCACACTATTTACCAAGAGAGTTTTCATCTATATTTTTCATAGCTGTCTATTTACCACCACAAACCAATGCTGGCATTAAGATTGCACTGAATGAGCTGTATAAGGCCATAAGTGAACAGGAAAACACTCATCCAGAGGCAGCTCTCCTAGTGGCCGGGGACTTTAATGCAGGGAAACTTAAATCCGTTCTACCTAATTTCTACCAGCATGTTAAATGTGCAACCAGAGGAAAAAAAACTCTAGACCACCTTTACTCCACACACAGAGACGCATACAAAGCTCTCCCTCGCCCTCCATTTGGCAAATCTGACCATAACTCTATCCTCCTGATTTCTGCTTATAAGCAAAAACTAAAGCAGGAAGCACCAGTGACTCGGTTATTTAAAAAAGTGGTCAGATGACGCAGATGCTAAGCTACAGGACTGTTTTGCTAGCACAGACTGGAACATGTTCCGGGATTCTTCAGATAGCATTGAGGAGTACACCACATCAGTCACTGGCTTCATCAATAAGTGCATTGATGACGTCGTCCCCACAGTGACCGTACGTACATACCCCAACCAGAAGCCATGGTTTACAGGCAACATCCGCACTGAGCTAAAGGGTAGAGCTGCCGCTTTCAAGGAGCGGGACTCTAACCCGGACGCTTATAAGAAATCCCGCTATGCCCTCTGACGAACCATCAAACAGGCAAAGAGTCAATACAGGACTAAGATTGAATCGTACTACACCGGCTCTGACGCTCGTCCGATGTGGCAGGGCTTGAAAATGATTACAGACTACAAAGGGAGCACAGCCGCGAGCTGCCCAGTGACACAAGACTTCCAGACGAGCTAAACCACTTCTATTCTCGCTTCGAGGCAAGCAACACTGAAGCATGCATGAGAGCACCAGCTGTTCTGGATGACTATGTGATCACGCTCTCCATAGCCAATGTGAGTAAGACTTTTAAGCAGGTCAACATTCACAAGGCTGCAGGGCCAGACGGATTACCAGGACGTGTACTCTGACATTTTCAGCATGTCCCTGACTGAGTCTGTAATACCAAATATGTTTCAAGCAGACCACCATAGTCCCCGTGCCCAAGGACACTAAGATAACCTGCCTAAATGATTACCGACCCGTAGCACTGACATCTGTAGCCATGAAGTGCTTTGAAAGGCTGGTCATGGCTCACATCAACACCATTATCCCAGAAACCCTAGACCCACTCCAATTTGCATACCGCCCCAACAGATCCACAGATGATGCAATCTCTATTGCACTCCACACTGCCCTTTCCGACCTGGACAAGAGGAACACCTACGTGAGAATGCTATTAATTGACTACAGCTCAGCATTCAACACCATAGTGTCCTCAAAGCTCATCACTAAGCTAAGGATCCTGGGACTAAACACCTCCCTCTGCAACTGGATCCTGGACTTCCTGACGAGCCACCCCCAGGTGGTAAGGGTAGGTAACAACACATCTGCCACACTGATCCTCAACACGGGGGCCCCTCAGGGGTGTGTGCTCAGTCCCCTCCTGTACTCCCTGTTCACCCATGACTGCATGGCCAGGCACGACTCCAACACCATCATTAAGTTTGCAGACGACACAAAAGTGGTAGGCCTGATCACCGACAACGATGAGACAGCCTATAGGGAGGAGGTCAGAGACCTGGCCGTGTGGTGCCAGGATAACAACCTCTCCCTCAACGTGACCAAGACAAAGGAGGTGATTGTGGACTACAGGAAAAAAAAGAGGACTGAGCACGCCCCCATTCTCATCGACGGGGCTGTAGTGGAACAGGTTGAGAGCTTCAAGTTCCTTGGTGTCCACATCACCAATGAACTATCATGGTCCAAACACACCAAGACAGTCGTGAAGAGGGCATGACAAAGCCTATTCCCCCTCAGGAAACTGAAAAGATTTGGCATGGGTCCTCAGATCCTCAAAGAATTATACAGCTGCACAATCAAGAGCATCCTGACTGGTTGCATCACAGCCTGGTATGGCAACTGCTCGGCCTCCGACCGCAAGGCACTACAGAGGGTAGTGCGTACGGCCCAGTACATCACTGGGGCCAAGCTTCCTGCCATCCAGGACCTCTATACCAGGCGGTGTCAGAGGAAGGCCCTCAAAATTGTCAAAGACTCCAGCCACCCTAGTCATAGACTGTTCTCTCTGCTACCGCACGGCAAGCGGTACCGGAGTGCCAAGTCTAGGTCCAAAAGACTTCTCAACAGCTTCTACCACCAAGCCATAAGACTCCTGAACAGCTAATCATGGCTACCCGGACTATTTGCACTGCCCCCCCACCCCCACCCTATCTTTTTACGCTGCTGCTACTCTGTTAATTATTTATGCATAGTCACTTTAACTCTACCCACATGTACATTTTACCTCAACTACCTCAACTAGCCGGTGCCCCCACACATTGACTCTGCACCGGTACCCCACTGTATATATAGCCTCCCTACTGTTATTTTATTTGACTTCTGCTCTTTTTTTCTCAACACTTTTTTGTTGTTGTTTTATTTTACTTTTTTATTAAAAAATAAATGCATTGTTGGTTAAGGGCTGTAAGCAAGCATTTCACTGTAATGTCTACACCTGTTGTATTCAGCGCATGTGGCCAATAACATTTAATTTGATTTTCTTTGATATTAACAAGCCCTAAAATAGGAGCTCCAAAGTTTAGCAACGCACCTTCAAAGATGAAAGGTAATTCCTGATGACAGGAAGCATCCAGCCACTTCAGTTCTCCATTACCAACCCGGACCATCTTACCACAGTGGTAATTGATGGGGTTGAGGGGGAAGCAGCTGTGCCACTCTCTGTACTTCACCACCTTATCAACATCACTACTGGTCCACAGCCAGGGGGCACTCCACTCAAAGATGGACCGCTCCAGACCAATCCACACTCCCCCACATGGCAGCCCCACGTTGGCCAGGAGCTGGGTCACGTCAGCCTGCACGATCTGGTTGGTGATGTGCACCAGGTTGGATGTGGAGCCACGACTTTTACAGAACTCCAGGGCATTGATCCAGCTCTTGGACTCGTTGAAGTAGTGCAGGTAATCTGCATGGACAAAACACAAACATGAAATTGCACACATGTAAATGCAAGTTCATAAACATAAAAACACAAATTCGCATACACGTACAACCTTATCTGCCATGAAAAGCCCAACAATTGTCACTTGTACATCTTTGTGCAGATTGGCACAGAATGTAGCTCCATGTCTGACACTCACCAGGATGGAGTGGATAAGTTGTACTACTGGGGGAAGATGTGGGCTTCCTGTCTGGGGAGGTGGGACCTGATGAGATCAGTTGTCCACTGGAAGTTGAGGTTGGTGGTGAGGTGGTGGACTGTCCATTAGTAGTGGTAGGTGGTGTGGTGGTGGACTGTCCATTAGTAGTGGTAGGTGGTGAGGTGGTGGACTGTCTATTAGTAGTGGTAGGTGGTGAGGTGGTAGACTGTCCATTAGTAGTGGTAGGTGGTGAGGTGGTGGACTGTCCATTAGTAGTGGTAGGTGGTGAGGTGGTGGACTGTCTATTAGTAGTGGTAGGTGGTGAGGTGGTGGACTGTCTATTAGTGGTGGTAGGTGGTGTGGTGGACAACTTGCTAGAGGGAGGTCCAGTTGAAGTAGGGCTGGTGGTTTCAGGGGTAGCAGGAGTGGACAAATCCCCAGTGGTGTTAAGAGGACGTTCATCTGTGTCAGAATGAAGTAGAATACACACATATAAGTGCCTGTTTCCTATCATGTTGATCAATGAAACAAAAACAAAGTACTTATATAAAATATTTCCTCATTTTAAAACTTGGAATTGCTTTGTGTAGATTCTACACAACATAGTCATAGATGATGACTGACTGTCAACACTAGTTTGATAACATTCTCACAGGGTTCAACTTACCCCCATAGCACAGGAAAGCTCTTTGAGTAGAAACATTTTCTGGTTGCCATTTTCTGTCATTTTCTGAGTTCTGCTTTACACAGTTTCCACCTCCCATGGAATTGTCCTATTCCTGAAATGGTTCACCACTGGACCAATTCCATATGTTGTTCTCATGCTTTAGTCCAATCCAGGTGTCCCCTGTAGCCACCTCATCAAAGGTTTCCTGTTCTTTCTGGTTACAGATACTCGCCAGTTCTCTGCCTTGTATTGTCCTGCAGTCTTTCACAGCATCCTTCTGGTCCTTTGGCCCAGTCATCAGCTCATAGACCTCTGTTGTTCCATTACCATTATGAACTTATAGGATGGAAGATGAAAACTGACACATCAGATTTCATGAGACAGTTAATGACTTCGCACAATAAGAAATAAACTTGGAGATACAGGTGATAACCTAAATTATAAAGGGTTTTGAGATCTGATTAGATGAAGAATACAGCATTAGAGTAGGTGTTATGCAATCAATCAATCCCATTTGTTCAATTACATTTACATTTTAGTCATTTAGCAGACGCTCTTATCCAGAGAGACTTACAGTTAGTGAATACATCTTTTTTTTATACTGGCCCCCCGTGGGAATTGAACCCACAACCCTGGCGTTGCAAACGCCATGCTCTATCAACTGAGCTACATCCCTGCCGGCCATTCCCTCCCCTACCCTGGACGACGCTGGGCCAATTGTGCGCCGCCCATGAGTCTCCCGGTCGCGGCCGGCTGCGACAGAGCCTGGATTCGAACCAGGATCTCTAGTGGCACAGTTAGCACTGCGATGCAGTGCCTTAGATCAATGACAATTTAGATTTTCCATTGATGAAAGAGGTAGTGAGTGAGTTAAAGAAAGACAGTGGGTAGTCAGTGAGTTATATATTGATATGGAGCTGAACAGTCTACTGTTGTCCATTGAGATGCATCAGAAATGGTGCACGCATGATTGTTCTGGCCACCATAGCCCGTTTTCCAGTTAAAGAACATGAAGTCCTCTCCATCAGACCACCTCCACTTTTCTGTTGGACCAGGCCAACGGAGCCCAATCCACACATCACCACTGAAATTACCCAAAGACGATTGAATTGCCTTCCAATCCTCTTCTGTGTGTATGATGGACAGGTTTGTGAAGCGCTGTCTGCAGTACTCTTGTGCTTCGGTCAAGTTTTTCTTTTCAGGGACAAGGCTGTACTTTTTGGCTGAGTAGGTGACTGTTTGAAATACAGAGGGAAATGCTTATCAGACTGCTTGTTGTGTTGAGTGGCAAACATGACCATCTTTAGCTTCCACTATCTATTCTAAAATATAGGCAACACATACTATTTGATAGCAGAGTAATATAGAGCATGTGACAGAGGCAAATTGATACATTCGCAAACTTGTTCCAACCTCCAACCAATTTGTTTGATGAATATGGACATGTCCTGTGCATCAATGACTAAAAGTGAATACATAGTAGTGATAGTACTGTATAGTATTCTATAGACTACAGAAAATGAACTTCACACATCATTGGTCTGTAAAGGCTCTGTTTAAAGATCTCTGATGCTTAATGATATTCAATAACTTACACCTTCAACAGAGATGATGGAATAAACAGACACACAACATGACAGTTTGATATCCATGTCTATGCTATCCTGTTTAATAGGGCCTATTAATAAAGTCTACCTCTCTGATCATTAGATATTGACTAGATATTTAATGGCCAAAATAAATGATGACTCAAATATACATTAACTGTATGTACTCACCTTTACCACTGCAGTTTCTCAGAGAGTAGCCTGAGGTTGCATGTTGGAGGTGCTGTATTGTGACAGGCATATCATCACTTGGGCATACAGTTTCATACTGGCCCCCCGTGGGAAACGAACCCACAACCCTGGCGTTGCAAGCGCCATGCTCTACCTACTGAGCTACAGGGGACTTGTCATTGTTGGTGCATTCCTGCCTCCACTGACTTTCATTTTTGGTTTTGATTGTCTGATTCTCAACATTGTTCCCCAGAAAATCCACTCCATCCAGTAGGTCCCTCTCACAAGCTGTAACCAAGACATACTGTATTTCACTACTCAGACCATCAGAAAGGGACACAGGATAAAGCACATCTAGGCAGCAAGAGGACATTACCAGCAGTACAGACTTAGTGAGAGAACACACTGAAACACAATAGTAATACAGAAATACAACATTCATACATGGAGAAGAAGACCTTAAACCTTCATGTTCCTTCCTACTGTAAGGTGACATCTGCACTGAGCAAAACTCATTGATAACCTGTAGTATGAAGTGAGCAACACTTACCTTTGACTACCCTCAGGCTGTAGATTTGTATAAGATCATTGAACCATCCAGGGACATAGACTCTGCAGCAGTAGCTCCCACTGTCTGCAGGCTTTAGGTTTAAAATGGTGAGGCTCACCATTCCAACACCATCTTTAATTTTGAATTTGAATGTATCTTCCATTATTTGATCAGTACACTTAAAGGTTCCACAAGCTCTGCCCCAGCACATGTCAAGCTTTATATACCCAAGGTAGCTGCAGAAAAGGGTCACAGAGGTTCCCTCCAGTACTGATATCTCAGTCCCAAACACTGGTGAGAACCTGGCTGCTGTGGGGATACATTTCATATCACAAATATGTTATTTTTGGGATGGTCTATCACTTTCTATTTAGATTACGATAGTGAAATCATCCTTAGGATTTGTATTTCAACTCCACTGTATATTTTATCTTAAATATTGGTTGAACTGAGACTCATTGTGTGTAACTGGATGTTGACAGGTTCTGAACCACTACCCAACTACTTTGAATACATGGTCAACTAGAGAACAGCCATAGCAGGTTGGTTTATAACACCAAGAGAGGAATATTCTTCCCATCTGATCTCTTACCCAATAGCAGGAGTAGAAGTTCTGGCTGTATCATGGCCACTGTGAAGAGATTACATGGTTTAAAGCTAGAATTAAAACAATAACAAAGTGAGGGATGGGCCTAGAGAAATGCAACCACTCTCAAATTCATAGACAGAGCTATGGATGCAAGGACTGACCATCCATGATATACAAATTATATTTTAAACCATGTTTTAAGGCTATACAGTGTTTGTTTACATTTACATTGTTTACAAACATTGGAATAAAACATGCTTATATTATGGGTTCTGATAGGGTACAACAGTTGTACTAAACTCATGAGGCATTAATAAGTTATATTCTTCAAGAATCAAAGGGCATACAGTGCCTTCAGAAAGTATTCACACCCCTTGACTTTTTCCACATTGTGTTACGTTACAGCCTTAATTAAAAATTGATTAAAAATTGTCACTGGCCTACACACAAAACCCCATTATGTCAAATTGGAAATCCTTTTTTTTTTTTTTTACAAATTAATAAAAAAATGAATAGCTGAAATGTCTTGAGTCATTAAGTATTCAACACCTTTGTTATGGCAAGCCTAAATAAGTTCAGGAGTAAAAATGTGTTTAACAAGTCACATAATAAGTTGAATGGACTCACTCTGAGTGCGATAGTAGTGTTTAACATGATTTTTGAACGACTACATCATCTCTGTACCCCACAAGGTCCCTCAGTCCAGCAGTGAATTTCAAACATAGGTTCAACCACAAAGACCTTGGAGGTTTTCCAATTCCTCACAAAGAAAGGCACCTATTGGTAGATGTGTACACATTTATAAAGCAGACATTGAAGGAAGGAAACCACTCAGGGATTGGCCAATGGTGACTTTAAAACAGTTACAGAGTTTAATGGCTGTGATAGGAGAAAACTTAGGATGGACCAACAACATTGTAGTTACTCCACAATACTAACCTAATTGACAGAGTGAAAAGAAGGAAGCCTGTACAGAATAAAATTTTTCCAAAACATGCATTCTGTTTGCAACAAGGCACTAAAGTAATACTGCACACTTTTTGTCCTGAATACAAAGTGTTATGTTTGGAGCAAATCTAATACAACACGTTACTGAGTACCACTCTCCATATTTTCAAGCATAGTGGTGGCTGCATCATGTTATGCGTATGCTTGTAATCGTTAAGGACTGGGAAGTTTTTCAGGATAAAAAATAAACAGAATGGAACTAAGCACAGGCAAAATCTTAGAGGAAAACATGGTTCAGTCTGCATTCCACCAGACACTGGGAGATTAATTCACCTTTCAGCAGGACAATAACCTCAAACACAAGGTCAAATCTACAATGGAGTTGATTACCAAGAAGACAGTGAATGTTCCTGAGTGACCGAGTAACAGTTTTCACTTAAATCTGCTTGAAAATGTTATGCAAGACCTGAAAATGGTTGTCTAGCAATGATCAACAACCAATTACACAGAGCTTGAAGAATTCTGAAAATAATAATGGGCAAATGTTGCACAATCCAGGTGTGGAAAGCTCTTAGAGACTTAAGCAGAAAGACTCACAGCCGTAATCGCTGCCGAAGGTGATTCTAACATGTATTGACTCAGGGGGTTGAATACTTATCTAATCAAGATATATTAGGTAGCCAACAACACCTGGTACGGGCCCCTCCACATAGGGTCTTTCCAACTCTTTCTTCCGTAGAATTTTACCATCACATAATCTCCAGGGCGCAGAAAATACTCAGATTCTCCTACTCTGTTCGGCAGAGTTCCCTTCACCCATGGGAAAAAATCTTAAGAACATTGTTAGGTTAGGTGAGACACAGTATGCTACTTATGTCCTCTCATCCGTCAACAGAAGCCTTGAGATTATGAAGCGAGTGGCGCAGTGGTCTCCCGAGTGGCACAGTGGTCTCCCGAGTGGCGCAGTGGTCTAAAGATCCTGTGCCATTAGAGATCCTGGTTCGAATCCAGGCTCTGTCGTAGCCGGCCGTGACCGGGAGACCCATGGGGCGGTGCACAATTGGCCCAGCGTTGTCCAGGGTAGGGGAGGTAATGGCCGGCAGGGATGTAGCTCAGTTGGTAGAGCACGGCGTTTGCAACGCCAGGGTTGTGGGTTCGATTCCCATGGGGGGCCAGTATAAAAATAAATAAATAATAATAATAAATAAATAAATGATGTATGCACTCACTAACTGTAAGTCGCTCTGGATAAGAGCGTCTGCTAAATGACTAAAATGTCATGTAAATGTAAGCGCACCTCCTTCCAGCTCGTTGTAGTCCACTCATGTCATAGACAGACCACCTCTACACCATGCCTCCTATCACAAAAACAAAAAAGATTTAACCTAACCCATAACACATTATTACTACTGCTCATATCCTTAATACAATTTGCATATTTTACCACAAAAACATTAAAAACATTAAAACCATTAAAAACCATTAAAACCCCTGTAAGCCCAAAAAACATTAAAACCCCTGTAAGCCCCCAAAAACATTAAAATCGTTAACAACTTCCCCCCTTCACATCGTGATTCATGTGTTAAAAAAACAAAACAACAATATTGCTTGTTAAACGAAAAATAATAACTGAACTTAAAATGACAATCCTTGATGATATCTTAACCCAATTGCATTCGATAACATTATTCAAGGATATCTCTCCTTCAAGACTAACTCTCTCACTTCATCCTTGTCCTGTTTGGAATGATATATAGGATTAATGCCAAATTATATACTTCTTCACAATTTCTTATTATAACCAACCCCTAATTCAGCATGCCTCCAGGATTTACAGTGTGGTTGATCAAGTCACACTATAAAGCCAGGACAGCTTGCAAAGGTCATTGAAATCATTCAATGAATTGTTCCATCAATAGTATACCACTCATTAACAACCGTCAAAACATTTCAAAATACATCACACTTATTTACTTATACCTCAGTAAATAAAAGCCCAAATTACATGTGTTTGCCCCTTTAAGATATTCCACTTCCATCCCGTGAAAAAAACTAAAATACATATAGAAATCCTATACAGCTAACATTTCATACTAAGTGGTTTGTTTGTGGTTATTTGAACACCATATAGTAAAACAATAAACAAACAAAAAATGGCCAGGCCTTATTTATAGTCTATGAAAATATTTCAAAGAAAATAGAAAATCACTCCCCCCTTTTTCCTGGAAAAAAAAGCACACATTTAGTTAGTTTCCATTTTGATACCTCTTAATCAGTCCACACAATCTAAATTCGAAATTCTCACTCTCTATTCCCACATCTCCTTATCCCCCCTTTCAGACAACCCTCAAGAACATCACTCGCGACTGCTCCCTTCCCCGGTGAATCCCACAATCCAGTACACATAAAACGAAATAAAATCCCATAAGATTTAAACCCCTAGGCTTTTCTCTAGGCGCACTGCTACCACTCAATCACCCCCAACATGCTTTGTGACGTCGAAAACTCAAATCCCCAAATATGCTATCATTTGCCTTGTTGGTTCGTCCGTTCCTACATGCCCTTCTACCAAAATAGTTTACTAATGTGTCATCGTCATTCGACGCCCATTACACTTTACTACAATCCACAACACTCAAATTCAACTCCTCCAGCGATTGTTTAAATGCAGCATGATACACCATTTGACTATTTGTAACCCTCATTCGCGCTGTCACCCATACATACAGTCAATTTACATTTCACCTTTCAGAATCCATTATCTTTGACCCTCGGAAGGATTCTTTAACCCCACTGAATGTAATACTTTTCCCTGTCACAAATACAGTAGATTTCTCAGTGTAAGGAATCAGTGATATTTGATCCCAAGTATCTATTAAAATGTTGTTTGAGACGTGGGTCTCCTACATCTCCCTCATCATTCATACTGTATGGGATTTCCATCAATCCCAGAAAAAAGACTCCCAATCAAGACACATCAGACATTATCATGTTTCATTAAGTAGAATATATACCTATAACATAAAACCCATAACCACTTTCCAGTAATTTAATCATTTCAACCTGTTGCATTGATTTGAGTAAAAATATCATTTGTTGTGTAATCATTCCAGAACCCACAAAAAGTTAGTCCTGTCCCTTAGTCCAAAATAAATGCTTCTCCAGCTACCCTGATTTGGTCCTCCCCACAGGTTCACTGGGCCCTGTGTCTGAGACTGCCCCCCTCCAGCTGAGCTGGCCCATTTTCTTGCCAATTACCCTGTTGTGGTTGCCTAGGCACCCACGGCTTGGTAGTACAATCCCATCTCATATGTTCTGATTGATTGCACCTCCAGCAGACACCTGGTCTTCTTGGTCCACCATTCTGGTTTGTCTGATGCTGTGGTTGGTACCATTGATTCTTGGGTCCATTTTCATTATTCTTGTTTTGCCACTCTCCAGGGGATTGGTGTGTGTACACATTCACTACTGGTAAGGCAGGAGCTCTTTTGCCTTGCTGCTGAGGCGGTATCTGTTGACCTCCTTGGAGAACAGGTGTAGCTTGTGTTTTCTTTTTGTCCTTTCTTGTCAGCTCTTCCAGCTGCAACTGTCCCAGATTTCTCAGAATCTCTCTCCACTGCTTCGCCAATTTCCGTTCATCCCTCCTGTATTTCTCCATTGCATGGATAATATGGTCGCAGAATTCCTTGCGTGATTCTGACGTTAGTCCCTCTGTCCTTGATCAGAGTCAGCATACTGTCTAAATTCTTCACCTTCCTCCTCACTTGTATTCCCCCCCTCTTTTTGCCCATCATACTCTCGTTCATCTATCCCATAATTTTCCAGTTCTGTTAAATGTGATTGTTCTCCTCTTCTTGGTGTGGAAACCTGCTGCTTCCTTTTTTCTCCTTCTATCTCCCCTGTTATTGAGACTAGACCTGTGACCTGAGAATACTGCCCCCCTTCTGTGTATGGTGGTGGTGTAGTTAAGCCAGCCTTTTTTGTTTCACTCTCCCTCTCCATTAGCATCCTTATAGCTTTGGCTATGCTGTCCCTCCAACTCTTTCCTTTCTCCCAGAACATTTTCAGGATTTCTCTCTCTTTCTCTCTCTTCTTTCTTTTCTCCCCTTTCTCTCCTGTTTTATAGTTCTTTATTAGGTTATCAATTTCCTTGCACACTGTTACATCAAATGTTCCCTCCTTTGGCCATTTAGTTACTATTTTCTTGGTCCTTTTTTCCCACTCTTATCCAGAGCGACTTACAGGAGCAATTAGGGTTAAGTGCCTTGCTCAAGGGCACATCGACAGATTTTTCACCTAGTCGGCTCAGAGATTAGAACCAGCGACCTTTCGGTTACTGGCACAACGCTCTATACCACTAAGCTACTATTTTCTGGGAACCTTCTCTTCATTATTGCTACTGGTGTTCCTGCCATCTCTACTTCTTGTGTGGTTCAGTGTCTATATTAGGGTGTAAGGTAAATTATTCCTGTTGCCTTTCTCAGCTAAACGTTTTTATATCCCTCAGTTAATGGTATTTTCCTTCCTAATACATCTTCATACTCGTTCTTTCCTTAAATGAGATTTTATCCCTTGCCTTTCCTTTACTATCCTTCTATCATTACTGGATCAATGACACATGTAATAACTGTTTCGCATTAAATTGTGCCTTTTTCTGATAATGTTATAATTGTAGCCTATTCCATTAATTTAGTTTAAAATATAAGTTTGTTATTCAACAAATCTAGAACCCACTATAAGTTGGTGCTATTCCATCAGCATAATAGCTAAAGCTACTTGCATCCCCTGGTTCACGTAACGAAAACAAATTATCGTTTTAGAATTCACCAACTATTTGCATACACCACTGGTGTTAAGCAACCTATCGAATAAAGTAATAACAATTAGAATTTGTCAAATAACTGTTTTCCATTCAACTATTTAGACTTCTACTTGAAATCTATCTTACAGCTCGATTCGTACTAGCTGGACAGTCTCTCTTTTACCCGCGAACCAGAGCCATAAATTATTTTCCTTTGTTCTCAATTCAAATCATTGCCACAGCTCCATTGCAATTGCCAGCCCGCTATTCAATTTCTGTAACAGTCCTTTCTGATTACGCTCTAATTAATAAAACAAACACTGGCTATAATTGACCCGCATACACTCAATTCATATCCATATCCAATTCAATATTCCAAATTCCAACCCTATTCCCAGTAGTTTAAGCTTTCAAATCATTAGGCACCGCAAAAAATGACTACCTCGAAAACGTCTCACTATTCATGTTGAATAGGTGAGTCTTTCAATTCGAAATCAGCAAGCTGCTAAATCGTCCAGTCTTATAACACAAAATGAACACTGACTGTTCTATCAATCAAAGCAACCCATAACCATAATTTGACTATAATCAGAAAATCTACATTTTAGTCAGTAATGCAGAATCTATGCTTTATTGGAATGACAAGTAAATCCTCCGTTATTCCAATTATAAATGGTCTGTATTTTTAGTTTCTGGCACATACCACATTTATCACAAAATAGCTTTGAAGGACACAGATCTCACATGCTCAACGTAAATAACTTAGCAGTCAACGAGTCAAACCCAAATTCATTGATTTAGAAACAGATCTAACGACTTTACTCAAATTAATTATATTTTCCCCCTAATATACTAACATTCCTTGACTATATCACCTCTGCTTCTGAAATTATAGATAGCTATTATAATTAAGCATTATAACAACTATCACATGATCTATGTACTGTCTCCCACCCCCCACGTACGTCTACCTGTTTGGGCGCGCAAGACAGCACTTATATATTATTTCACTTTTACCCACTCTCTAATAATCACTTATCCGCACATAACATTCATCATATTCTAATATTATTCATATCAACCACCGCATTCGTATTTCTAATGATTCCTTATTGCAGCGAGTAAATTTTACCACACCCCCCCAGGTATCATTATATCACCAGCTCATTCTCCACACTTCAGATTTACTCATACCACATTCACACAACGCTACTTCCCAAACACACAATCAATATTCGTATAACCTACAGGAATTTTCTTCCATAAAAGTACCCAAATTTGGAATGTTAACTCTATCAACATTTACTTTTATATTTCCCAAATGTAATGATCCCCTATAAGCTTGACTGAAATTCAATGTGTTGACGTCATATGATCACCCCCGTACACGTGACCTGTTCCTCCAACAGGATTTCTCATACCCCTCCGGGAAAAGACACCTTTAATTTTCTTCTCCCAGTAACGTGAATTTTCCACACTCCGTTAGTAAATGAATATCCACATACTATCAATTCTCCTCTTCCCAATGCAAGATTGGGCTTTCCCTTTCTCCACCAGCCTTAGAAGCTTCAAACGACCTAAAATATAGTCCCTTTCCTTACACTTTCTTCTACATAAAGGCTATTATTTACAGGATTTCTTTTTGTTGTCCGATCACCCACACAGATAAGCCGCCACTCATGCTTAAATGAATCACTGAATGACTCACAGCTGCTCAAGCTAACCATTCACCCGTACGAGATGAGCAGACCTACTCTATCTTATTATTTCTCTATACTTTGAAGCCCTGGTGGCGTTCACAACCGTTCACCTACTTGGGATGAAAAGCGCGACTTCCAATTTATGGTGTCACCTACTCAGGATGACCTACTTTTTTACCCGATTAGCTGTCTAATTTGTGCATCACCTCACCCAGGCTGATGCGTCACCTACCCCTGAGCAGCCTCTAACAATGATAAACACGTTAGAGCGGTAACCGTAGGCCGTTTCAGTAATGTATGTCCCTACCCCTGAGCAGCCTCTTACAATGATCAACACGTTAGAGTGGTATCCGTAGTGGACGTTTGGCTAGCCACCTACACCCGAGCAGCCCTCTGGGATGCTAATTTTAGCTCCCCAAAGCGGTATCCGTAGGATTTTTACAATAACATTGCATGCATGCTTAGTTCTCATTCCAACCAAAACTCTGCTCCTTCTGCTAAATTTGGTCCTTAATTTCTGGAGAGAACCCTTCCGTACCCTACCCTCAGATTCAGCTTGATCGAAACACACAGCTCAAGTAAGAACGCTGCTTACCTTTGATCAACAGTGGCCAGTGTTTCTGTGTGTTTCGTCAAAACCTCCTCCGATGGTAAAGCACTCAAGGATCTCTTATAACCAGTCCTGCCGGGATCGCCAATTATATTGTGGAAAATAACCACTATACTTTATTACAAATAAGGTCTTACAGAGTTTTTGTTGCACCAATAAATTACTTTATTAAAGTTTCAACAAAGCCGATACCAGTCTGCAGAATGGCACACCCCCTTATGCTCTCCCTCCATCTTATATAGTCCCCCCTTCAGTTTTCCTGCTCTTTTATTGCTCCGCCCACTTCCTTTGTCTCTGAGGGCGGCTAAACTCGACTTTTATTATGCACATAGTACTCCAACCAATCACTCACTCCCCTGTCTTGCACACACACTCATGTTTAGTTTAACCATGACAAGGCCCTAAATCCTTGAAACATACACAAACCCCCCACACACAGTGAAATGACCCAAATTCAATTCCTGGCCCATTAACAAAGAAATCTAACTCTATACTCTTGATTAACCCAGTTCTACCTCATAGTCCATTAAACTCTACAGTTCATTAATAATAATTCACCACACCGGTCAAAAGTTTTAGAACACCTGCTCATTCAAGGGTTTTTCTTTATTTTTACTATTTTCTACATCGTAGAATAATAGTGAAGACATCAAAACTATGAAATAACATATATGGAATCATGTAGTAACCCAAAAAGTGTTAAACAAATCTGGGAGAAGAAAATTAAAGGTGTCTTTTCCCGGAGGGGTATGAGAAATCCTGTTGGAGGAACAGGTCACGTGTACGGGGGTGATCATATGACGTCAACACATTGAATAGCCATTGAATAGCCACCTTTTGCCTTGATGACAGCTTTGCACTCTCTTGGCATTCTCTCAAACAGCTTCATGAGGAATGCTTTTCTGTAAGGGTTGGGGTGAGGTATGACCCAGGTACGGTGCAGGATATACAGTAGGCAGTAGGCAGAGATGGTGAAACAAGGATCTTTACCGGTGGTCCCGAAGCCAGAATACAAAATAACAGACTTATCACGATAAAAGAAAGTCAGAGCAAATAAGTCTCCAAAAACCGTCTGACAGCCAAAATACGAAATACTACGTAAGACTGAAACAAATAACGAAACAGGGAGAACACTTCTCAAGTACCTGTACATAGGTCTCCGATCAGACAGTGAGTAGTACTGCTGGACATAGAGAAACTAGCAGAGAAAACTGAGCAAGGGAACACAGGGAAGGGAGGGCATAAATACACATGTGAACAGATAGACACAGGTGACACCAATAGGATGATGATTAGTCCAGACTGTGAGTGAGGAGGTGCCTAAGGAGAGGAGAGCCCATTACTCTCCCAGTCCACCAGAAATTGGAGACCCCTCCCCACCCACCGGCAGTCCAGGATCCAGTCCACAGTAAAATCCGGCTGCCCTCCGACGAGGCGCAGCAGGGGAACAGGACGAGGAGGGGGAGCCAGAGGACAGGTGGCAATGGGCTTGAGGAGGGACACATGGAATGTGGGATGCCCCCGCATGGTGGAGGAAAGTTGCAGGCGGTAGGCTACTGGGTTGAGTCGCCGGACCGCTCTGAATGGCCAGACGAACCGGGGGACAGCTTCCTGGACTCCACGCGGAGGGGAGAGCCACACCCTTTGTCCCGGGCGAAAAACCGGGGCTGGCGACGCCTGCGGTTGGCCTGATGTTGAGACCTGACCGAGGCCTGCTTAAGCGCCACCCGTACCTGCCTCCAGGTGCGGCGACAGCGACTGATGTGGGCCTGGACCGCCGGGACCGCCGCCTCCTCCTCTTGCTCGGGGAACAGGGGGGTTGGTACCCGTATTGGCACTGGAAGGGGGACAGGCTGGTGGACGAGCAGAGAAGGGTGTTGTGGGCGTACTCCGCCCACGCCAGTCGCTGACACCATGTAGCTGGGTTGCTGGAGAAGTAACACCTCAGCACCCCCTCCAGATCCTGGTTGACGCGTTCCATCTGCCCGTTCGATTGGGGAAGGAAGCCAGAAGACAAGCTGACGTAGGCGGCAAGGCAGGTGGCGAACTCCTTCCAGAACCTGGAGGCGAACTGAGGGCCCCGATCCCACACCACATCTTGGGGAAGGCCATGGACCCGGAAAACGTGCTGCACCACCAACTTAACCGTCTCTCGGGCTGACAGAAGTTTGGGAGGGGAATGAAGTGGGCAGCCTTCGAGAACCGGTCCACAACAACCAGGATGACTGTGTATCCATCATAGGGGGGTAGGGCTGAAATGAAATCCAGCGAGATGTGGGACCAGGGGCGTTTGGTGATAGGCAGGGGTTGGAGCAGCACTGCTGTGGGCTGACGTGATTTCTTTGTGTGCGTGCACACCGGGCAAGCAGCCACGAAGACGTGCGTATCCCCCTCAGCAGATGGCCACCAGAACCTCCTACGCAGGAACTCCAACGTCCTGGCGCCCCCCGGATGGCTAGTGAGGTTGTGCGCATGCGCCCTCTGAAGCAGTCGTGAGTGCGCAGCCTTGGGTACGTATATCCTCCCCGGTGGACCTCCGCCCAGATCGGGCTCCCGCCGTAGCGCTGCTCTGACCAGCATATTGATTCCCCACGAAACTGGGGCAGCAATCAGGGCGTTGGGGACAATGGGGTCGTCCCTCTCCACCAGGTCCAAGGGGTCGAACTGCTGGGAGAGTGCGTCAGGCTTGGTATTCTTCGACCCCGGACGGTATGAGATGGTGAACCGGAACCTGGTGAAGAACAACGCCCACCTGGCTTGGTGCGAGTTAAGCCTCTTGGCCCCCTGAATGTAGGCTAAGTTCTTGTGGTCAGTCCATACGATGAGTGGAGCCAATGCCTCCACTCCCCCAGGGCGAACTTGACCTCTAGCAGCACACGGTTCCCCACGTCGTAATTTTGCTCCACTGGGGACAGCCGACGGGATCAAGATGTCCGAGGACCATGGCCGATGTAAAGCGCCACTTAAGCGCATCAAATGCATTCCCCGCTTCCGGGGTCCAGGCGAAGGAGCGCACGCTCGTCTGGGTGAGGGCTGTCAGTGGAGTGGCTAGGGAACTAAAATTGCGAATAAATTGCCAATATAAATTAGCGAACCCTAAAAACCATTGTAGTTGCATGAGGGATGAGGGCTGGGGTCAATCCAGTACCGCGCTGACCTTGGCTGGGTCCATCCGTAGGTCCCACTGGGTGACGATGAACCCCAGGAAGGAGACTGTCTCTGTGTGGAACACACACTTCTCCACCTTGACATAGAGCTGGTGACGGAGAAGGCATTGGAGGTCCTGCTGAACGTGCTACTGGTGTTCACTCATATCCTTCAAAACTATTAGGATGTCATCCAAATACATGAAGACGCTGTAGTCTAGGAGGTCCGGAGCACATCATTGACCAACGCCTGGAACACCGCAGGCGCGTTGGCTAGACCAAACGGCATGACTTGGTACTCGTAATGCCCACTGGGTGTGTTAAAAGCCGTCTTCCACTCGGCCCCTCCCGATCCTCACCAGGTTGTAGGCATTACGTAAGTCCAGCTTGGTGAAGACCCGGCTCCCTGCAAACCCTTGAATGCCGTCATCATCAGGGGGAGTGGGTAGCGGTTCATAATCGTGATGTCGTTGAGCATCCGGTAATCAATGAACGGCCGCTGCCCACCATCCTTTTTCCCCACGAAGAAGAAGCCCGCACCCGCGGGTGAGGTAGAGGGATGGATGTGACCCTCGACGAGTGCCTTGTTGATGTACTCCCTCATGGCCAGCGTCTCCGGCCGGGACAAAGAAAACAATCACCCTTGTGTGGGCATGGCGCACCGTAGGAGATCGTTAGCACAGTCGTATGGCCTGTGAGGAGGTAGGCCCTTGGCACACCTCTTTCTAAACACCTCCCCCAGATCCCAATACTCCCGGGGAACGCCTGCCAGGTCTGGGCCTGTGACGGAGTCTATAGCCGCCGTCCTCCCGGTGGCAACCGCCACTTGGGCGGTAGGCAGTTCGGAGTGCGGGACCTGGGGAAGGGGTGAGGACTGGTAGGTGGTCTGGGAAGGTGGTTTGGGCTGATGAGTGGTCGGTGGAGACCGGAACAGGATGGGAGCGAAGCCTCCCCCCAGGATGAGCCACCCCATGGACCAGTCTATCCGGGGTTTGTGGGCGACCAGCCAGGGGTGCCCGAGGGGACACTCCGGAGATTCCACAATGAAAAACTGGTATCCTCCCATACCCCCCCGCCACCCGGACACACACGGGCACAGTGTGCTGGGTGATGAAGCCCTACCCCAACTGCCGTCCAGGCCCATGAACTGAACTGGCTCAGAGAGGGAGAGTAATGGAACGCTCCACCCTTGGGCCTGCCCTGCGTCCATCAGGTTTCCCGCGCAGCGCGGGCCCACAGAAACCTGACGGGGAGAAAAGTCTCGGAGTCTCTGGAGTTTGGGTTTCGGTTCCAGCTCGCTAGCACCCCTCCTGATACTAGCGAGCCCTCCCGCTTCCCGGCTTCTCCGGGCGTGAGTCGCAGTGGTGACCTGCCTGGACGCAGTACAGGCAATGTCCCTGGCGCAGACGCCTCTGCCTCTCCATCCTGGACAAGCGCGCCGCCCCCAGCTGCATAGCCTCCTCCTGAGGCGTCACCCCCCTGAATCGTCGGAAAGCCACCGGGTTGATAGAGGGACACAGAGGCGCGCCTTGCGTAATCCCTCTCTCATGCGCCCTCTCAAGACGACGATTGTCTAACCGCACCGAGAGTTCGACGAGTCCGTCCTGTCGCTCAGGCAGCTCCCTGAAGGAGAGTTCATCCTTCATCCCCTCCGATAGCCCCTACGCTTAAAGGACGACCAGGGCGGCCTCCTCCCATCCTGCCCCTCGAGCCCAGGTCCAGAACTACATGGAGTAGTCCGCCACCGAACTGTCACCCTGCCGACAGGCCATGAGCCGCCTCCCGGCCTCGTGCCCTGACACATCCCGATAGTTGTCTAACACCTTGCTTAGCACCTGGGTGAATTGGTAGGAGTCGGAGCACGCCAGAGTTTGGCTCTCCCACTCCGCGGTAGCCCAGGAAAGGGCCTGACCCGTCAACAGAGTGATGATGTAGGCCACCCGGCCCTGCTACGTCGGGAAGGAGGAGGGTTGTAGGCTGAATTCCAGGGAACACTGGATGAGGAATTCCCTGCAGCACTCTGGATGTCCGTCATACCTCTCCGGAGGTGGTAGGCAATGTTCCCGCGATGTCGCTTGTGGGACTGGAGACATTTCCAACAGTCTTGAAGGAGTTCCCACATATGCTGAGCACTTGTTGGATGCTTTTCCTTCAATCTGCGGTCCAACTCATCCCAAACATCTCAATTGGGTTGAGGTTGGGTGATTGTGGATGCCAGATCATCTGATGCAGCACTCCATCACTCTCCTTGGTCAAATAGCCCTTACACAGCCTGGAGGTGTGTTTTGGGTCATTGTCCTGTTGGGGAAACAATGACAGTCCCACTAAGTGCAAACCAGATGGGATGGCGTATCGCTGCAGAATGCTGTGGTAACCATGCTGGTTAAGTGTGCCTTGAATTCTAATTAAATCACAGACAGTGTCACCAGCAAAGCACCCCCACACCATCACACCTCCTCCGCCGTGCTTCACGGTGTGAACCACACATGTGGAGATAATCTGTTCACCTACTCTGCGTCTCACAAAGACATGGCGGTTGGAACCAGAAATCTTTCATTTGGACTCATCAGACCAAATGACAGATGTCCACCGTTCTAATGTCCATTGCTCGTGTTTCTTGGCCCAAGCAAGTCTCTTCCTCTTATTGGTGTCCTTTAGTAGTGGTTTCTTTGCAGCAAGTCGACCATGAAGGCCTGATTCACACAGTCTCCTCTGAACAGTTGATGTTGAGATGTGTCTGTTACTTGAACTCTGTGAAGCATTTATTTGGGCTGCAATTTCTGAGGCTGGTAACTCTAATGAACTTATCCTCTGCAGCAGAGGTAACTCTGGGTCTTCCTTTCCTGTGGCGATCCTCATGAGAGCCAGTTTCATCATAGCGCTTGATGGTTTTAACAACTGCACTAGAAGAAACTTTAAAAGTTCTTGAAATTTTCCGGATTGACTGACCTTCATGTCATAAAGTAATGATGGACTGACATTTCTCTTTGCTTATTTGAGCTGTTCTTGCCATAATATGGACTTGGTCTTTAACAAATAGGGCTATCTTCTCTATACCACCCCTACCTTGTCACAACACAAATGATTGGCTCAAACGCATTAAGAAGGAAAGAAATTCCACAAATTAACTTTTAACAAGGCACACCTGTTAATTGAAATGCATTCCAGGGGGAACAATGCAAATAGACTGGGTAGCCATTTGATTAGCTGTTCAGGAGTCTTATGGCTTCATGGTAGAAGCTGTTCAGAAGCCTTTTGGACCTAGACTTGGCGCTCCGGTACCGCTTGCCGTGCGGTAGCAGAGAGAACAGTCTATCACTAGGGAGGCTGGAGTCTTTGACCATTTTTAGGGCCTTCCTCTGACACCGCCTGGTATAGAGCTCCTGGATCGCAGGAAGCTTGGCCCCAGTGATGTACTGGGCCGTACGCACTACCCTCTGTAGTGTCTTGCGGTCGGAGGCCGAGCATTTTCCATACCAGGCTGTGATGCAACCAGTCAGGATGCTCTCGATGGTGCAGCTGTATAACTTTATGAGGATCTGAGGACCCATGCCAAATCTTTCAGTCTCCTGAGGGGGAATAGGCTTTGTCGTGCACTCTTCACGACTGTCTTGGTGTGTTTGGAACATGATAGTTTGTTGGTGATGTGGACACCAAGGAACTTGAAGCACTCAACCTGCTCCACTACAGTCCCGTCGATGAGAATGGGGGCGTGCTCTGTCCTTTTTCCTGTAGTCCACAATCATCTCCTTTGTCTTGATCACATTGAGGGAGAGGTTGTTATCCTGGCTCCACACGGCCAGGTCTCTGACCTCCTCCCTATAGGTTGTCTCATAGTTGTCGGTGATCAGGCCTACCACTGTTGTGTCGTCGTCAAACTTAATGCGGCAGTAAAGGAGTGGACTGAGCACGCACCCCTGAGGGGCCCCCGTGTTGAGGAGCCCAGTGCTACCAGTGGTTAGGGTGTGATTTTACTACGTCTATTTAGATAAATGCATTTGCTAAATAGCTACATAGTAAATAAAATGTAGGGTGTCAAATACTTTGAACCTTTGCTAAATGATTAATGGTGGTTGATTTATCAAGGTGTTTAATGTATAACAGCCATCAACTACAGGAATACAGGCAAGAACCCCACACCCCTCCCCTGCTATCCATGAGCCTGTGTTTATGACTGTAATAGCTGCCACGGTCAACAAACCATGAAACCAGGGAAAATTCAAATGATATCCAAATGTTGCTTGAATTCATAATAATAATAATAATAATAATAATAATAATAATAATAATAATAATAATAATAATAATAATAACATGGATACTGTCATTCTGTCACACCCACAAATGTCTGTCTGTCTCCATCTTTACAGTACTCTGAACCATAGCACCATGACATGGGTACATAATTCTACATTGTTGTGACTTGTGCCCCCATCTGACCATTCTTGCTGGAGGGTGAAAATGGTAATACTGTTGTCACTAATCAAACATATCTTATTTAAGAATGTGGACAGTTACATCCATAAGTGAGTGTGTAACATATTTTTCTCATTATGAACATTTTTACCCTCTGACAATCTCTCACTGAAAGTTGTCACCATACGTTTTAACTACAAACTTGAAATTCCTCTTCTCTTCACTAATCAAATTGCCCTTACATACAACAAGCTTTATTATCACAATACATTCAAACACCAACCAAAAATTATAATTTGATGTTACATTAGTAAAACATTGTAAAGTCTAAATCTAGCCTAATATAAATATACTTCCTATTTCTCTTTCATAGGCGAAAGTTAACTTTCATAACTTGAATAACGCAAATTATTTAATAATGTTATTTAATGTATATATTTATAATGGAATATTTCAGTTTTCTTGAACCTCCCATCCCTCTCCAGCTGCATCATCATGGCTGGTCCTCTTCATCCAGACCCACACTGACTTTAGAAACCAAACACAACAGTACAAAGACTCTCACTGGAATTAGTTCATGAACTCCTTACTTCATTTCCATACTTTCAATGGGATGCAAAACCTAAAAACACACTGTACAGGGGACTCTGAACAACAGACTAATCATGAGGAGGGTGTATTTCGTAACTGTGGCACAAAAAAAGTGTATACATTCTTCAGGGCTTCCAAGTTCAACTGTTTTGCGAAAAACGTCTCCATTCGGCAGTTCTCTCCAGCGTATGCCTAGGATGATGTTCCCGTTCTTCGCAAACTCCTTTCTGATCTATGAGATATGATCAAATTGATTAAAGTCAGCAGCCCTCCTATTTTAATCGAGCATTTGTGTTTATTAATATGATCAATAGGAATATAAAATGGAGATCTTATGAAAAGTGAGAAATGATTGAGCATGACCTTGATTTCTGATGTGGGAGATGAAGGACTACTGTACCTGCTCCAACATCTGTTCCTTAACAACTGGGTCATTGAGGTCAGCTCCTGAGTTAGATTTCAGAGACATCCTGACAATGGTCTGCTTGAATATATTTTCTAGAGGGACATATGAATGAATGGTAGCACCCACTCAAATGAGATTCAGCTTATTTAAACTTTTCTTTCACTTCTATTTAAAGGCTATAAATTACTTTGGATGTGTGTAGTAGCTAGCCTCTTTGTTCTATATTCAACATTATGGAAATATTATCTGATATTATAAACCACATGAGCACATATATTTGACAGTGGTGTAGACAACACGAAGCATTTCTGTGTCCGACATCTGACACTGCTTATTAAAGTGGGACCCTATTGGGGCTAAAATGCCACCCCTTCCACCTGTCTTACAGATATAAACCCCAATAACGCCAATAAGATGGTAGTCTTGTGGCCTGGCTGGTCTAGCGGTAATGCCACAGCCTCTGGAACACATTTCTATGGTGTCAGCGTAGGTTTGAATCTGGCCTAATGCCCTTTGATGAAACCTCTGTGTATCTTTCCCTGCTGTCATCCTCTCTTTCTATCTGTTTATAAAAATATATACATAAAATAAAAAAAGATGATAGTCTTACTTCCAGTGCAAAGGAACGATCTCTTCAGAGAGCAGTCTCTATTGTCCAGAGAGGCGTAATGGCCCTTAAGGGTCAGAGAGCAACAGTTACTACAACCCAGTTGAGGCTGATTGTGTGTGCTCAATATTACAATATTAGATTGATTTACACTAAATCATTAAGGATATAGTATAAAACAGTGGGCTCCTCAGAGGAGGAAGGGAAGGACCATCCTCCTCAGTGAATTTCATTTTTTTTTTATGGTAAAATATTGAAAAGTTTTCCTTTTTAGATAAAACTGTACTAAATATATTCACGTGTCACAAAATAATTAATTAAAACACACTGTTTAGCAATTAAGATCTACAGTAGCCTCAACAGCACTCTGTAGGGTAGCACAATGGTGTAGCCGGAGGACAGCTAGCTTCTGTCCTCCTCTTGGTACATTGTCTTCAATACAAAACCTAAGAGGCTGTTGGTTCTCACCCCCTTCCATAGACTCACACAATAATTATGACAACTTCCGGAGGATGTCCTCCAACCTAGCGGAGCTCTTGCAGTATGAGCTGACATGTTGTCCACACAATCAGAGAATGAATCTAGTACTGAAAGCATAAGCCACAGCTAGCTAGCACTGCTGTGCATAAAATGTGGTGAGTAGTTGACTCAAAGAGAGAGAAAGACAATTGTTGAACAGTTTTCAACAAATGCATTTCTTCAAAAATGAAGGAGAAGCAAGAGAGAGAGAGAGAGAGAGAGAGAGAGAGAGATTTCATCATTTTTTTTTTTCATTTTCAGTTTCACTTACTTAGCTAGCAAATGCAGCTGGCTAGTTTAGTAACTCAAACACCCGGCTCAAAAAGAGGGATTTTATGTTAGCTAGCTGGCTATGACTATCCAACACAACACTGGAACTCTTCCAAGTCAAGGTAAGCTTTTGGTTTGATTAATTTATTGCCATTGGGGCCCACGGGTGTAACTGCTTAGTGACTATACACTGTAATGTTACTGCATGATTGTAGCGTGTTTCCTAGTTATATTAGCTATGTTGACTAGGACATTACTTTAGCTAATATGGGGACAATGACATAGGCTGTATGTAGCGGTTATGACATGGTTTGGCTTGGAAAGTTTTTTTTGCCTGGTCACTTACAGCTGATGTGTTGTTCATTGAAGTCCACAAACAAAGGGAAAAGGTGAGAGGAGGAGAGTGCATAGAGGCTAGAATGTAAACAACGTGGCTTCTATGAAAGTGAACTGTGTTTATGCGTGATCAGGGGTGCATTCATTCCGCCGATTCTGTTGAATGTTTCTTAAACGGAAGCTAATGAAACAGGGATAAAAATACCTGAATTTGTCCAACAGAATCTATTGTTTGCAACTGATGGACTAATGATTACACCCTAGATAAGCTATATGCAGGCAAGAATGTGCAAGGCGGTATTGAAAGTGTCACTGTCTGTCCATGAGTCACTGTCTGTCATCTCAAATATTTCTCTCGACCTGTGTGCACCTACATCGTAAACTTTCATTCATAGGCTAGGTTGTAGCAACCTCATGATGGATATAGGGAACATTTCAGTATTTTGTAGTAGCCTTAACCAATCGATGTTACATTGAACTGGGTTAATGGAATATGAATAAGGCCATGCTCATGAAAATAAAAATTGTCCTCCCTCATCATAACCGGCACCGACCGCCACTGGTATATAAGCATAAATACTCACATGGGTCTACTGCTCAGGTTTTGGTGAAGGACTCATCCAAGGACTGCTGGCTAAAGAAGAGGTCAGGGGCTGCACCTGGGAAAAATGGATTTGAGTTTATGGTTTGGAGAGCAGTGTTGCATAAATATAGCCCATTATGTGTCAACATTACAGATGTCACAGACATCTCGCCCCCCTGATAATCTAATGGCTTTATTAGGCCAAAAATTGTTGTCTGAAATACCAGGTTCATTGTTGCTGACAGTTGAGATGGACTCCTTTTCCTGCTGAAAATATTCATAAAGTCGCTTTAGACTAGACATCACTAAATACCTCTCAAATCTTAGGGTTAAATTATGACCATTTTAATTGCTTTTGATTCATTACTCAATGCACTTTCTATGAAGAATGAAATTCCACACTGATCAAACACTAAATGGATGTTTACTCAGAACAAAGATGAAAGGAAATACAAAATAACAATAATTACATTCTAACTAAATAGTGTTCTCAAACAGTACAGATCACACAGGAGTTACATACTACATGTTAAGTTAATAACGTTTACTTTACCTTTCTTTACTCTATTTTTAAATAATCAAAGTATTACAGTAAATTATAGGTCAAATTACAATGCTTATGAGTCAGTATGTGTAAGTACAGTATCATTAAGTCATATCATGTAATAGAGATGGTAATAATAAGTTAAAGTAGTAATAATATTAATAATAGTAATAGTGATGTAATAATATAATGAATTTTAAATGCTGATTCCTTCCAGACCATGAGTGACAGTCTCTCTGGCAGATCAGTGCGGTGTCTGTCTGCAGACTGTCCAGGCTGCCATGGAGAGCCCTCTAGTGGAGATCTGTTGAAACATCATATACAGGATAAGAGCACATGGATCTATCTTATATGTCCAGGCCTTGCTGTTATGTTTTGGCTGATTCAAAAGACTATTACTAGTAGAGTGGTGGGCTCCTGAGTGGCGCAGTGGTCTAAGGCACTGCATCGCAGTGCTAACTGTGCCACTAGAGATCCTGGTTCGAATCCAGGCTCTGTCGCAGCCGGCTGCGACCGGGAGACTCATGGGCGGCGCACAATTGGCCCAGCGTTGTCCAGGGTAGGGGAGGGTATGGCCGGCATGGATGTAGCTCAGTTGATAGAGCATGGCATTTGCAACGCCAGGGTTGTGGGTTCGATTCCCACGGTGGGCCAGTATAAAAAAAAAAAAGATTCACTAACTGTAAGTCGCTCTGGATAAGAGTGTCTGCTAAATGACTAAAAATGTAAAATGTAAAAATATAGAATGAGTCTAGACTATGTAAAAGAGAGGGAGTTAAAGGGAGTAAAGAGCAGTGCAGATAGTAGCCATCTGTAGAGGGGTGGATGTCTGGGATGTGGGTTGAGCCTTATTCAATAGGGAGGTATAATCAGAGCATTGCATAAAGTAATACATTGCATAGAGCTGACATGAGAGTAAAGACAGTCAATCTCTATTCCACAGTAAACCATGACAGTGCTATGTAATATTTGTCTATCTGCAACATTCTGAATGTTTCACCCCACTTATTAACAAGCCCTAAAATAGGAGCTAAAAAGTTGAGCAACAAACCTTCACAGATGAAGGGTAATTCCTGATGACAGGAAGCATCCAGCCACTTCAGTTCTCCATGACCAACCCGGACCATCTTACCACAGTGGTAATTGATGGGGTTGAGGGGGAAGCAGCTGTGCCACTCTCTGTACTTCACCACCTTATCAACATCACTACTGGTCCACAGCCAGGGGGCGTTCCACTCAAAGGTGGACCGCTCCAGACCAATCCACACTCCCTCACATGGCAGCTCCACGTTAGCCAGGAGCTGGGTCACATCAGCCTGCACGGTCTGGTTGGTGATGTGCACCAGGTTGGACGTGGAGCCACGACTTTTACAGAACTCCAGGGCATTGATCCAGCTCTTGGACTCGTTGAAGTAGTGCAGGTAATCTGCATGGACAAAACACAAAAATGAAATTGCACACATGTAAATGCAAGTTCATAAAAACAAAACCACAAATTCACATACACTTATTGCCTTATCTGCCATTAAAAGCCCAACAATTGTCACTTGTACACCTTTGTGCAGATTGGTACAGAATGTAGCTCCATGTCTGACACTCACCAGGATGGAGTGGAGAAGTTGTACTACTGGGGGAAGATGTGGGCTTCCTGTCTGGGGAGGTGGGACCTGATGAGGTCAGTTGTCCACTGGAAGTTGACGTTGGTGGTGTCGTGGACTGTCCATTAGTAGTGGTAGGTGGTGAGGTGGTGGACTGTCCATTAGTAGTGGTAGGTAGTGAGGTGGTGGACTGTCCATTAGTAGTGGTAGGTGGTGAAATGGTGGACTGTCCATTAGTAGTGGTAGGTGGTGTGGTGGTGGACTCTCCATTAGTAGTGGTAGGTGGTGTGGTGGTGGACTGTCCATTAGAAGTGGTAGGTGGTGTGGTGGTGGACCGTCCATTAGTAGTGGTAGGAGGTGAGGTGGTGGACTGTCCATTAGTAGTGGTAGGTGGTGAGGTGGTGGACTGTCCAATAGTAGTGGTAAGTAGTGAGGTGGTGGACTGTCCATTAGTAGTGGTGATTGGTGAAGTGGTGGACTGTACATTAGTAGTGGTAGGTGGTGAAGTGGTGGACTCTCCATTAGTAGTGGTAGGTGGTGTGGTGGTGGACTGTCCATTAGAAGTGGTAGGTGGTGTGGTGGTGGACTGTGCATTAGTAGTGGTAGGTGGTGAGGTGGTGGACTGTCCATTAGTAGTGGTAGGTGGTGAGGTGGTGGACTGTCCATTAGTAGTGGTAGGTGGTGAGGTGGTGGACTGTCCGTTAGTAGTGGTAGGTGGTGTGGTGGTGGACTGTCCGTTAGTAGTGGTAGGTGGTGAGTTAGTGGACTGTCCATTAGTAGTGGTAGGTGGTGAGGTGGTGGACCGTCCATTACTAGTGGTAGGAGGTGAGGTGGTGGACTGTCCATTAGTAGTGGTAGGTGGTGAGGTGGTGGACCGTCCATTACTAGTGGTAGGTGGTGAGTTAGGGGACTGTCCATTTGTAGTATTAGGTGGTGTGGTGGTGGATTGTCCATTAGTAGTGGTAGGTGGTGTGGTGGTGGACTGTCCATTAGTAGTGGTAGGCGGTGAGGTGGGGGACTGTCCATTAGTAGTGGTAGGTGGTGTGGTGGTGGACTGTCCATTAGCAGTGGTAGGTGGTGTGGTAGTGGACTGTCCATTAGTAGTGGTAGGTGGTGAGGTGGGGGACTCTCCATTAGTAGTGGTAGGTGGTGAGGTGGTGGACTGTCCATTAGTAGTGGTAGGTGGTGAGGTGGTGGACTGTCCATTAGTAGTGGTAGGAGGTGAGGTGGTGGACTGTCCATTAGTTTTGGTAGATGTTGTGTTGGTGGACTGTCCGTTAGTAGTGGTAGGTGGTGGTGTCGTGGACTGTCCATTATTAGTGGTAGGTGGTGAGGTGGTGGACTGACTATTAGTAGTGGTAGGTGGTGAGGTGGTGGACTGTCCATTAGTAGTGGTAGATGTTGTGTTGGTGGACTGTCCGTTAGTAGTGGTAGGTGGTGTGGTGGTGGACTGTCTATTAGAAGTGGTAGGTGGTGGGGTGGTGGACTGTCCATTAGTAGTGGTAGGTGGTGAGGTGGTGGACTGTCCGTTAGTAGTGGTAGGTGGTGTGGTGGTGGACTGTCCGTTAGTAGTGGTAGGTGGTGAGTTGGTGGACTGTCCATTAGTAGTGGTAGGTGGTGAGGTGGTGGACCGTCCATTAGTAGTGGTAGGAGGTGAGGTGGTGGACTGTCCATTAGTAGTGGTAGGTGATGAGGTGGTGGACTGTCCATTAGTAGTGGTAGGTGCTGAGGTGGTGGACCGTCCATTAGTAGTGGTAGGTGGTGAGGTGGTGGACTGTCCATTACTAGTGGTAGGTGGTGAGTTAGGGGACAGTCCATTTGCAGTATTAGGTGGTGTGGTGGTGGATTGTCCATTAGTAGTGGTAGGTGGTGTGGTGGTGGACTGTCCGTTAGTAGTGGTAGGTGGTGAGGTGGGGGACTGTCCATTAGTAGTGGTAGGTGGTGTGGTAGTGGACTGTCCATTAGTAGAGGTAGGTGGTGAGGTGGGGGACTCTCCATTAGTAGTGGTAGGTGGTGAGGTGGTGGACTGTCCATTAGTAGTGGTAGGTGGTGAGGTGGTGGACTGTCCATTACTAGTGGTAGGTGGTGAGTTAGGGGACTGTCCATTTGCAGTATTAGGTGGTGTGGTGGTGGATTGTCCATTAGTAGTGGTAGGTGGTGTGGTGGTGGACTGTCCATTAGTAGTGGTAGGTGGTGTGGTGGTGGACTGTCCATTAGTAGTGGTAGGTGGTGTGGTAGTGGACTGTCCATTAGTAGAGGTAGGTGGTGAGGTGGGGGACTCTCCATTAGTAGTGGTAGGTGGTGAGGTTGTGGACTGTCCATTAGTAGTGGTAGGAGGTGAGGTGGTGGACTGTCCATTAGTAGTGGTAGATGTAATGTTGGTGGACTGTCCGTTAGTAGTGGTAGGTGGTGGTGTCGTGGACTGTCCATTATTAGTGGTAGGTGGTGAGGTGGTGGACTGTCCATTAGTAGTGTTAGGTGGTGAGGTGGTGGACTGTCCATTTGAAGTGGTAGGTAGTGAGGTGGAGGACTGACTATTAGTAGTGGTAGGTGGTGAGGTGGTGGACTGTCCATTAGTAGTGGTAGATGTTGTGTTGGTGGACTGTCCGTTAGTAGTGGTAGGTGGTGTGGTGGTGGACTGTCTATTAGAAGTGGTAGGTAGTGGGGTGGTGGACTGTCTATTAGTAGTGGTAGGTGGTGAGGTGGTGGACTGTCCATTAGTAGTGGTAGATGTTGTGTTGGTGGACTGTCCGTTAGTAGTGGTAGGTGGTGTGGTGGTGGACTGTCTATTAGAAGTGGTAGGTAGTGGGGTGGTGGACTGTCCATTAGTAGTGGTAGGTGGTGAGGTGGTGGACTGTCCGTTAGTAGTGGTAGGTGGTGTGGTGGTGGACTGTCCGTTAGTAGTGGTAGGTGGTGAGTTGGTGGACTGTCCATTAGTAGTGGTAGGTGGTGAGGTGGTGGACCATCCATTAGTAGTGGTAGGAGGTGAGGTGGTGGACTGTCCATTAGTAGTGGTAGGTGGTGAGGTGGTGGACTGTCCATTAGTAGTGGTAGGTGGTGAGGTGGTGGACCGTCCATTAGTTGTGGTAGGTGGTGAGGTGGTGGACTGTCCATTACTAGTGGTAGGTGGTGAGTTAGGGGACTGTCCATTTGCAGTATTAGGTGGTGTGGTGGTGGATTGTCCATTAGTAGTGGTAGGTGGTGTGGTGGTGGACTGTCCATTAGTAGTGGTAGGTGGTGAGGTGGGGGACTGTCCATTAGTAGTGGTAGGTGGTGTGGTGGTGGAATGTCCATTAGTAGTTGTAGGTGGTGTGGTAGTGGACTGTCCATTAGTAGAGGTAGGTGGTGAGGTGGGGGACTCTCCATTAGTAATGGTAGGTGGTGAGGTGGTGGACTGTCCATTAGTAGTGGTAGGTGGTGAGGTGGTGGACTGTCCATTAGTAGTGGTAGGAAGTGAGGTGGTGGACTGTCCATTAGTAGTGGTAGATGTAGTGTTGGTGGACTGTCCGTTAGTAGTGGTAGGTGGTGGTGTCGTGGACTGTCCATTATTAGTGGTAGGTGGTGAGGTGGTGGACTGTCCATTAGTAGTGTTAGGTGGTGAGGTGGTGGACTGTCCATTAGAAGTGGTAGGTAGTGAGGTGGTGGACTGACTATTAGTAGTGGTAGGTGGTGAGGTGGTGGACTGTCCATTAGTAGTGTTAGATGTTGTGTTGGTGGACTGTCCGTTAGTAGTGGTAGGTGGTGTGGTGGTGGACTGTCCATTAGTAGTGGTAGGTGGTGAGGTGCGGGACTGTCCATTATAAGTAGTAGGTGGTGTGGTGGTGGACTGTCCATTAGCAGTGGTAGGTGGTGTGGTAGTGGGCTGTCCATTAGTAGTGGTAGGTGGTGAGGTGGGGGACTCTCCATTAGTAGTGGTAGGTGGTGAGGTGGTGGACTGTCCATTAGTAGTGGTAGGAGGTGAGGTTGTGGACTGTCCATTAGTAGTGGTAGATGTTGTGTTGGTGGACTGTCCGTTAGTAGTGGTAGGTGGTGTGGTGGTGGACTGTCCATTAGTAGTGGTAGGTGGTGAGGTGCGGGACTGTCCATTATAAGTAGTAGGTGGTGTGGTGGTGGACTGTCCATTAGCAGTGGTAGGTTGTGTGGTAGTGGGCTGTCCATTAGTAGTGGTAGGTGGTGAGGTGGGGGACTCTCCATTAGTAGTGGTAGGTGGTGAGGTGGTGGACTGTCCATTAGTAGTGGTAGGAGGTGAGGTGGTGGGCTGTCCATTAGTAGTGGTAGATGTTGTGTTGGTGGACTCTCCGTTAGTAGTGGTTGGTGGTGGTGTCGTGGACTGTCCATTATTAGTGGTAGCTGGTGAGGTGGTGGACTGTCCATTACTAGTGGTAGGTGGTGAGTTAGGGGACTGTCCATTTGTAGTATTAGGTGGTGTGGTGGTGGATTGTCCATTAGTAGTGGTAGGTTGTGTGGTGGTGGACTGTCCATTAGTAGTGGTAGGTGGTGAGGTGCGGGACTGTCCATTATAAGTGGTAGGTGGTGTGGTGGTGGACTCTCCATTAGCAGTGGTAGGTGGTGTGGTAGTGGGCTGTCCATTAGTAGTGGTAGGTGGTGAGGTGGGGGACTCTCCATTAGTAGTGGTAGGTGATGAGGTGGTGGACTGTCCATTAGTAGTGGTAGGTTGTGAGGTGGTGGACTGTCCATTAGTAGTGGTAAGAGGTGAGGTGGTGGACTGTCCATTAGTAGTGGTAGATGTTGTGTTGGTGGACTGTCCGTTAGTAGTGGTAGGTGGTGGTGTCGTGGACTGTCCATTATTAGTGGTAGCTGGTGAGGTGGTGGACTGTCCATTAGAAGTGTTAGGTGGTGAGGTGGTGGACTGTCCATTAGAAGTGGTAGGTAGTGAGGTGGTGGACTGACTATTAGTAGTGGTAGGTGGTGAGGTGGTGGACTGTCCATTAGTAGTGGTAGATGTTGTGTTGGTGGACTTTCCGTTAGTAGTGGTAGGTGGTGTGGTGGTGGACTGTCTATTAGAAGTGGTAGGTAGTGGGGTGGTGGACTGTCCATTAGTAGTGGTAGGTGGTGAGGTGGTGGACTGTCCGTTAGTAGTGGTAGGTGGTGTGGTGGTGGACTGTTTGTTAGTAGTGGTAGGTGGTGAGTTGGTGGACTGTTCATTAGTAGTGGTAGGTGGTGAGGTGGTGGACCGTCCATTAAGAGTGGTAGGAGGTGAGGTGGTGGACTGTCCATTAGTAGTGGTAGGTGGTGAGGTGGTGGACTGTCTATTACTAGTGGTAGGTGGTGAGTTAGGGGACTGTCCATTTGTAGTATTAGGTGGTGTGGTGGTGGATTGTCCATTAGTAGTGGTAGGTGGTGTGGTGGTGGACTGTCCATTAGTAGTGGTAGGTGGTGAGGTGGGGGACTGTCCATTAGTAGTGGTAGGAGGTGTGGTGGGGGACTGTCCATTAGTAGTGGTAGGTGGTGTGGTGGTGGACTGTCCATTAGTAGTGGTAGGTGGTGAGGTGGGGGACTCTCCATTAGTAGTGGTAGGTGGTGAGGTGGTGGACTGTCCATTAGTAGTGGTAGGTGGTGAGGTGGTGGACTGTCCATTAGTAGTGGTAGGAGGTGAGGTGGTGGACTGTCCATTAGTAGTGGTAGATGTAGTGTTGGTGGACTGTCCGTTAGTAGTGGTAGGTGGTGGTGACATGGACTGTCCATTATTAGTGGTAGGTGGTGAGGTGGTGGACTGTCCATTAGTAGTGTTAGGTGGTGAGGTGGTGGACTGTCCATTAGAAGTGGTAGGTAGGTAGGTGGTGGACTGACTATTAGTAGTGGTAGGTGGTGAGGTGGTGGACTGTCCATTAGTAGTGGTAGATGTTGTGTTGGTGGACTGTCCGTTAGTAGTGGTAGTTGTTGTGGTGGTGGACTGTCTATTAGAAGTGGTAGGTAGTGGGGTGGTGGACTGTCTATTAGTAGTGGTAAGTAATGAAGTGGTGGACTGTCCATTAGTAGTGGTAGGTGGTGTTGTGGTGGACTGTCCATTAGTAGTGATAGTTGGTGAGGTGGTGGACTGTCCGTTAGTAGTGGTAGGTGGTGTGGTGGTGGACTGTCCATTAGTAGTGGTAGGTGGTGAGGTGGTGGACTGTCCATTAGTAGTGGTATGTTGTGAGGTGGTGGACTGTCCGTTTGTAGTGGTAGGTGGTGTGGTGGTGGACTGTCCAATAGTAGTGATAGTTGGTGAGGTGGTGGACTGTCCATTAGTAGTAGTAGGTGGTGAGGTGGTGGACTGTCCGTTAGTAGTGGTAGGTGGTGAGGTGGTGGACTGTCCATTAGTAATGGTAGGTGGTGAGGTGGTGGACTGTCCATTAGTAGAGGTAAGATGTGAGGTGGTGGACTGTCCGTTAGTGGTGGTAGGTGGTGAGGTGGTGGACTGTCCATTAGTAGTGGTAGGTGGTGAGGTGGTGGACTGTCCATTAGTAGTGGTAGGTGGTGTGGTGGTGGACTGTCTATTAGTAGTGGTAGATGATGTGGTGGTGGACTCTCTGTTAGTAGAGGTAGGTGGTGGTGTCGTGGACTGTCCATTAGTAGTGGTAGGTGGTGAGGTGGTGGACTGTCCATTAGTAGTGGTAGGAGGTGAGGTGGTGGACTGTCCATTAGTAGTGGTAGATGTTGTGTTGGTGGACTGTCCGTTAGTAGTGGTAGGTGGTGAGGTGGTGGACTGTCCATTAGTAGTGGTAGGTGGTGAGGTGGTGGACTGTCCATTAGTAGTGTTAGGTGGTGAGGTGGTGGACTGTCCGTTAGTAGTGGTAGGTGGTGGTGTCATGGACTGTCCATTAGTAGTGGTAGTTGGTGAGGTGGTGGACTGTCCATTAGTAGTGGTAGGTGGTGTTGTGGTGGACTGTCCATTAGTAGTGGTAGGTGGTGCGGTGGTGGATTGTCCAATAGTAGTTGTAGGTGGTGTGGTGGTGGACTGTCCATTGGTAGTGGTAGGTGGTGAAGTGGTGGACTGTCCATTAGTAGTGGTAGGTGGTGTGGTGGTGGACTGTCCATTAGTAGTGGTAGGTGGTGAGTTGGTGGACTGTCCATTAGTAGTGGTAGGTGGTGAGGTGGTGGACTGTCCATTAGTAGTGGTAGGTTGTGTGGTGGTGGACTGTCCATTAGTAGTGGTAGGTGGTGGTGTCGTGGGCTGTCCATTAGTAGTGGTAGGTGGTGAGGTGGTAGATGTTGTGGTGGACGTATTGGTAGAGGTAGGTCCAGTTGAATTAGGGTTGGTGGTTTCAGGGGTTGCAGGAGTTTTCAAATCCTCAGTGGTGTTACTTGGATGTTCATCTGTCAGAATGAAGTAGAATACATGCATATAAGTGCCTCTCAATACTAGTTTGATAACACTCTCACAGGGTTGAACTTACCCACATAGCACAGGAAAGGACTTTGAGTAGAACAATTTTTTAAGTGTCACATGATCAAAATCCTCCCCTTTCATTAGGTTCCTCTCACAACCTGTGTAACAGAGACATTTTACATCTGACAATACAAAAGGTATCAGTGGTATATTCAGGTATTCTACCTGGACAATGGATGCCAATAAATGTTTTGGTATTCTGTTGTATATTTTGGTATTCTGTTGTATGTTTTGGTATTCTGTTGTAAATTGTGGTATTCTGTTGTATGTTTTGGTATTCTGTTGTAAGTTTTGGTATTCTGTTGTATGTTTTGGTATTCTGTTGTATGTTTTGGTATTCTGTTGTAAATTGTGGTATTCTGTTGTATGTTTTGGTATTCTGTTGTATGTTTTGGTATTCTGTTGTATGTTTTGGTATTCTGTTGTATGTTTTGGTATTCTGTTGTATGTTTTGGTACTACTATTTTGAAAACTGTCAAAAGTCATAACAGAGGAGGGGCTACTTGATAACACCAAGAGAGGAATATATGAATCACATCTGATCTCTTACCCAGTAGCAGGAGTAGAAGTATTGGCAGTATCATGACCACTGTGAACAAAATATGTCATGTTTTGAATCACAAGCCAACAGTTCAAGTACATTTTTTATAACATTATTTTTGTGAAAAAGCACTCCTTCTGAGAGTACACGGACAGTGCTGTACCTTTCCAGTTAAACAAAATGACAAGAAAGGAATGATAAGGTGATTTGACTACCAAAGTAGCATTGCAGTTACTCTATGGAACAGCTACATGGAATACACTTTAATTAACTAAAATGCACTTTGAAAGTAGCACTTAAATGTATCATCTAAGTTTAGGTTAAAGATGTGATGAAGATTTGATTTGAATATGTTTCAATCTCAATCTATTGATTCCCACAAGTTAATCAGGGAGTGTATAGGAGATGTTGTACCCACTGGGGATAGATGGCAGCATTTGCGCAAAACTGAAAGCGCGAACCACCGCATGTAACCATGGCAAGGTGACTGAGAATATGGCAGAATGCAAACAGTGTAGTTATTCACTCTGCAAGGCAATCAAACAGGCAAAATGTCAGTATAGGGACAAAGTGGAGTCGCAATTCAACGGCTCAGACACAAGACGTTTGTGGCAGGGTCTACAGACAATCACTAACTACGAAAGGAAAACCAGCCACGTCGCCGACACTGACATCTTGCTTCCAGACAAGCTAAACACCTACTTCACTCGCTTTGAGGATGACACAGTGCCACCGGCGCGGCCCGCTACAGACGGCATCCCTAGCCGCGTCCTCAGAGCATGCGCAGACCAGCTGGCTGGTGTGTTTACGGACATATTCAAGCTCTGTCTATCCCAGTCTGCTGTCCCCACATGCTTCAAGATGGCCACCATTGTTCCTGTACCCTAGAAAGGAAAGGTAACTGAACAAAAGGACTATCTTCCAGTAGCACTCACTTCTGTCATCATGAAGTGCTTTGAGAGACTAGTCAAGGATCAGATCATCTCTACCGTACCTGTCACCCTAGACCCACTTCAATTTGCTTACCGCCCCAATAGATCCACAGACGATGCAATCGCCATCACACTGCACACTGCCCTATCCCATCTGGACAAGAGGAATACCTATGTTGTTCATTGACTATAGCTCAGCATTCAACACCATAGTACCCTCCAAGCTCATCATTAAGCTTGAGGCCCTGGGTCTGAACACTGCCCTGTGCAACTGGGTCCTGGACTTCCTGATGGGCCACCCCAGGTGGTGAAGGTAGGAAACACCTCTACTTCGCTGATCCTCAACACTGATGCCCCACAAGGGTGCGTGCTCAGCCCACTCCTGTACTCCATGTTCACCCATGACTGCGTGGCCAAGCACGCCTCCAACTCAATCATCAAGTTTGCAGACGACACAACAGTAGTAGGCTTGATTACCAACAATGACGAGACAGCCTACAGGGAGGAGATGAGGGCTCTGGGAGTTTGGTGTCAGGAAAATAACCTCTCACTCAAAGTCAACAAAACAAAGGAGATGATCGTGGACTTCAGGAAACAGCAGATGGTGCTCCCCCCTATCCACATCGACGGGACCGCAGTGGAGAAGGTGGAAAGCTTCTAGTTCCTTGGCGTACACATCACTGACAAACTGAAATGGTCCACCCACACAGACAGTGTAGTGAAGAAGGCGCAACAGAGCCTCTTCATCCTCAGGAGGCTGAAGAAATGTGGCTTCACACCTAAAACCCTCACAAACTTTTACAGATGCACAATTGAGAGCATCCTGTCGGGCTGTATCACCACCTGGTACGGCAACTGCACCGCCCGCAACCGCAGGGCTCTCCAGAGGGTGGTGCGGTCTGCCCTACGCATTACCGGGGGCAAACTACCCGCCCTCCAGGACACCTACAGCACCCGATGTCAGAGGAAGGCCAAAAAGATAATCAAGGACATCAACCACCCGAGCCACTGCCTGTTCACCCTGCTATCATCCAGAAGGCGAGGTCAGTACAGGTGCATCAAAGCTGGTACTGAGAGACTGAAAAGCAACTTCTATCTCAAGGCCATCAGACTGTTAAATAGCCATCACTAGCACATTAGAGGCTGCTGCCTATAGACATAGACTAAAAATCACTGGCCACTTTAAGAAATGGAACATTAGTCACTTTAATAATGTTTACATATCTTGCATTACTCATCTCATATGTATATACTGTATTCTATACTATTCTATTGTATCTTAGTCCATGCCGCTATGACATTGCTTGTCTATATATGTATATATTCTTAATTCCATTCCTTACTTAGATTTGCGTGTATTGGGTATATGTTGTGAAATTGTTAGATATTACTTGTTAGATATTACTGCACTGTCGGAGCTAGAAGCACAAGCATTTCGCTACACCCGCAATAACATATTCTAAACACGTGTATGTGACCAATAAAATTTGATTTGATTTGATATATTTAAAAAAAACTCAAACTGATCTAATATTAGATTGTACCTCTGGTCAGTCTCAACTTAATTTAAATACACAGAATATTAAGCAAAGAGCACCATTCAAATAATTTAAAAGAGATACTGTACGAAACAGTTACAAACGGTTGTTAATCATATGTGAGTATCTCTTCAAAGTGCAAAATCATTTGATTTTTTCAATTTATCAAAAATGTATAATGCAGCTTGGAATGATGGCACACCTACCCAGTTAGCTGTCTTCTTCCCTACCAATAGTTTGGTTGTGAGATGCATGTGGAGACAGGGGAAAGAGAGATGAGTTCATATAGGTGTCTTTCTCTCCTCCCTCTCTGCTGACTAGGTAACCAGGGGTGTGTTCAGTTTGATTCAACGTTTGCTACGTTGCGTGACGGTTTGTACTGATCGACATGTTTCCCCAAAACGGTGTGCACCGTTCTTCAACAGCCTTTGAGGTATGTTTTCTCCCGTTTGGGAGGTGTGGTGAGGTGTGGCCTGATAAATATGGGTGTGACAATTTGAAATCACAAAGCTCAATCAGCACACCATTCGGTACTCGCCACAGTAATCACAAAGTTTTTCAACTGGTCGTTCAGTTTCCGTTGATTTCAACGTTGCACACACCGTTCTATCATACTGAATGCACCCCAGGTGATGCTGAAAGTTCTGCTCTAACCCCTCCCTCCATGTAAAAAGATCACTGACCAATAGGCATAACATTTTACATCTTTTTTTATTTTTATATACAGTAGATCTATGTTGCCTAATCAAATGTGCATTTCTTTTAGTGTATCAAGTTTACATTTGTCATTATAATGTGCAGTACATTTGGTAACCCCCAATCATTTCATTGTATTTGCACTCGACATAGGCTTAAAAAAACAAACATTTTACAGTACAATATCCACTGAGCTCTGATTAATGAGATATGTTTAAAAAAATAAGAAAACCACCAAAGACATCATTGTAACCTGTGTCAGTGAGTTCTCCCAGCGCCATGCAAAGCAAGCCGCCTTCCAACAACCCAATGCAAAATAAAAAACGACTACATTTTTAGAGGCTGCTTGTATGTGTCACGCTCGTCGTATTGAGTAGAGGAGGACCAACGCGTGATGAACGAACATGTTTATTTATCTATAGTGATAAATACTGACAATGAAACAAAACAACAAATGACTCGTAACGTCCTAGGTAACATAGACCAACACGGAACAAGAACCCAAAAACACTAAGGGAAAACCGACAGTTTAAATATGGCTCCCAATCAGAGACAACCAGCCACAGCTGACACTCGTTGCCTCTGATTGGGAGTCACTCAGGCCAACAAAGAAATAAACAAACTAGAACTCCCAACAAAGAAATACAACACATAGAATGAACACACCCTGGCTCAACATATAGAGTCCCAGAGCCAGGGTGTGACAGTACCCCCCCCCTAAAGGCGCGGACTGCGACCGCGCCTCAACTTGAACAAAACAGGGGAGGGCTGGGTGGGCATTCCTCCTCGGCGGCGGTTCTGGCTCCGGGCTTGCCCACCACCCTCCAATAAACCCCCCATAGCGCCCTGGTCCGGTCCCGCTGGCTGGGGCTGAACTGGACGTAGCAGGAGCGGTTAGCTTCAGCTCCGTTGTGGAGCAGTTGACCGGTACCTGATTAGGCACCGGTGACCCAGGCACGGGTTGTGCTGGACTGACGACGCGCACCCCTGGCTTGGTGCGTGGAGCCGGAACGGGCCGGACCGGGCTGACGATGCGCACCCCTGGCTTGGTGCGTGGAGCAGGGACAGGCCGGACCGGGCTGACGACGCACACCGTAGGCTTGGTGCGTGGAGCAGGGACAGGCCGGACCGGGCTGGCCACGCACACCGTAGGCTTGGTGCGTGGAGCAGGGACAGGCCGGACCGGGCTGACGACTCGCACCCCTGGCTTGGTGCGTGGAGTAGGAACGGGCCGAACCGGGCTGACGATGCGCACCCCTGGCTTGGTGCGTGGAGTAGGAACGGGCCGGACCGGGCTGACGATGTGCACCCCTGGCTTGGTGCGTGGAGCCGGAACGGGCCGGACCGGGCTGACGATGCGCACCCCTGGCTTGGTGCGAGTGGCAGGAACAGGCCGGGCCGGGCTGGCGACGCGCACCGTAGGCTTGGTGCGAGTGGCAGGAACAGGCCGGTGCCGGGCTGGCGACGCACACCGTAGACTTGGTGCGAGTGGCAGGAACAGGCCGGGCCGGGCTGCCGACGCACACCGTAGGCTTGGTGCGTGGAGCAGGGACAGGCCGGACCGGGCTGGCGACGCACACCGTAGGCTTGGTGCGTGGAGCAGGGACAGGCCGGACTGGGCTGGCGACGCACACCATAGGCTTGGTGCGTGGAGCAGGGACAGGCCGAACCGGGCTGGCGACGCACACCGTAGGCTTGGTGCGTGGAGCAGGGACAGGCCGGACTGGGCTGGCGACGCACACCATAGGCTTGGTGCATGGAGCAGGGACAGGCCGAACCGGGCTGTGGAGACGGATAGGAGACCTGGAGTGAAGAGCGGCCACAACCCGTCCTGGCTGAATGCCTACCCTCACACACTCTGTGTGAGGCATCCGCACAGGACGTACAGGGCTGTGTACCCGTACTGGCATAACAGCACGTGACACTGGAGCAGGATATCCGGGACCGCGGAGAGGCATTGGAGACCACGAGCGTTGAGCCGGCACACTCCGTCCTGGCTGCATACCCACCTTCGCACGACACGTGCGGGGTGCTCGCACAGGACGTACAGGACTATGTCGGACCACTCGTGGCACAGTACGCCGCTCCGCATACCGCGGAACCTGCCCCGTCCCATGCTGCCATGCCTGAGTACGGGAAGTTGGTTCCGCTCTCCATCCAGGCTCCGCCAACCTGCCTTCTGGCCCCCCTAACCCGGTGGCCTCCTCTCCAAATCGCCCTGTGGCAGCCTCCTGCTGCCCAGCCGCCCATGCCGTGTGCCCCCCCCTAATTTTTTTTTTGGGTTGCCTCTCGTCCGTCCGACGATGACACTGCTGACGCCGCTGCTCCTCTCTCGCCAGGGCCTTAATCCTAGCCCATGGCCCTTTGCCCCCGAGCATGTCCTCCCAGGACCACGATTTGCCCACCTGGGCCATCGCCAACCTCTCCATCTCCTTTCCCGGCGCTTCCTCCCATGTCCAGTCTGCCTGCTCCTGGACACGCTGCTTGGTCCTCGTATGGTGGGTTCTTCTGTCACGCTCGTCGTATTGAGTAGAGGAGGACCAAGGCGCAGCGTGATGAACGAACATGTTTATTTATCTATAGTGATAAATACTGACAATTAACAAAACAACAAACGATAACGTGACAGTTCACGGTCTAACACAAACCAACTCGAAACAAGATCCCACAAACACTAAGGGAAAACCGACAGTTTAAATATGGCTCCCAATCAGAGACAACCAGCCACAGCTGACACTCGTTGCCTCTGATTGGGAGTCACTCAGGCCAACAAAGAAATAAACAAACTAGAACTCCCAACAAAGAAATACAACACATAGAATGAACACACCCTGGCTCAACATATAGAGTCCCAGAGCCAGGGTGTGACAATGTGGTACCGCATGGCTGTATAATAATAATTTGGGGGTGCTTATATTTGTCTTGTTACACACTTGTACGAGTATGTAATGGAAATGTGTTTCCCAACATGCATATGTTTCTTGCATATCCCCAAGACTGGCAGTCTAATGCCTAAATGTGCCAATAAAATGCAATGTACTGTAATTCTGGATGTGTAAAAGCCCATAGTTCTAGTATGAACACTTTGTAGTCCATACAGGTAGCTTGGTTATATCAAATCAAATCAAATTGTATTTGTCACATGCGCCGAATACAACAGGTATTCACCTTACAGTGAAATGCTTACTTACAAGCCCTTAACCAACAATGCAGTTTTAAGAAAAATAAGTGTTAAGTAAAAAATAACAATACAAATAATTAAAGAGCAGCAGTAAAATAAGAGTAGCGAGGCTATATACAGGGGGTACCGATACAGAGTCAATGTGCGGAGGCACAGGTTAGTCGAGGTAATATGTACATGTAGGTAGAGTTAAAGTGACTATGCATAGATAATAAACAGAGAGTACCAGCAGCGTAAAAGAGGGGGTGGGGTTGGGGGGAACAATGCAAAAAGTCCGGTTAGCCATTTGATTAGCTGTTCAGGAGTCTTATGGCTTGGGGAAAGAAGCTGTTAAGAAGCCTTTTGGACCTAGACTTGGCGCTCCGGTAACGCTTGCCATGCGGTAGCAGAGAGAACAGTCTATGACTAGGGTGGCTGGAGTCTTTGACAATTTTGAGGGCCTTCCTCTGACACCGCCTGGTATAGAGGTCCTGGATGGCAGGAAGCTTGGCCCCAGTGATGTACTAGGCCGTGCGCACTACCCTCTGTAGTGCCTTGCGGTCGGAGGCCGAGCAGTTGCCATAACAAGCAGTGATGCAACCAGTCAGGATGTTCTCGATGGTGCAGCTATAGAACTTTTTGAGGATCTGAGGACCCATGACAAATCTTTTCAGTCTCCTGAGGGGGAATAGGCTTTGTCGTGCCCTCTTCATGACTGTCTTGCTGTGTTTGGAACATGATAGTTTGTTGGTGATGTGGACACCAAGGAACTTGAAGCTCTCAACCTGCTCCACGACAGTCCCGTCAATGAGAATGGGGGTGTGCTCGGTCCTCTTTTTCCTGTAGTCCACAACCATCTCCTTTGTCTTGATCACATTGAGGGAGAGGTTGTTATCCTGGCATCATTCGGCCAGGTCTCTGACCTCCTCCCTATGGGCTGTCTCATCGTTGTCGGTGATCAGGCCTACCACTGTTGTGTCGTCGGCAAACTTAATGATGGTGTTGGAGTAGTGCCTGGCCATGCAGTCATGGGTGAACAGGGAGCACAGGAGTGGACTGAGCACGCACCCTGAGTGGCCCCCGTGTTGAGGAGCCCAGTGCTACCAGTGGTTAGGGTGTGATTTTACTACGTCTATTTAGATAAATGCATTTGCTAAATAACTACATAGTAAATAAAATGTAGGGTGTCAAATACTTTGAACCTTTGCTAAATTATTCATGGTGGTTGATTTATCAAGGTGTTTAATGTATAACAGCCATCAACTACAGGAATACAGGCAAGAACCCCACACCCCTCCCCTGCTATTCATGAGCCTGTGTTTATGACAGTAATAGCTGCCACGGTCAACAAACCATGAAACCAGGGAATTTTCAAATGATAATCAAATGTTGCTTAGCTTCATAACATGGATACTGTCATTCTGTCACACCCACAACAGTCTGTCTGTCTCCATCTTTACAGTACTCTGAACCATAGCACCATGACATGGGTACATAATTCTACATTGATTTGTGCCCCCATCTTAAAATTCTTGCTGAAGGGTGAAAATGGTAATACTGTTGTCACTAATCAAACATATTTTATTTAAGAATATGGACAGTTACATCCATAAGTGAGTGTGTAACATTATTTTTCTCATTATGAAAAATGTTACCCTCTCTCACGGAAAGTTGTCAAAATCCTCTTCACATCACTAATCAAATTTCCCTTACGTACAACAAGCTTTATTATCACAATCAATCCAAACACCAACAAAAAAACTAGATTATAATTAGATATTACATTTGTAAAACATTGTAAAATCTAGCCTAATATAAATATAATTCCTATTTTTCTTTCATAAGCAAAAGCTAACTTTCATAACTTGAATAACGTAAACTAAAAATTGCTTAATAATCTCATTTAATATATTATTTATAATGGACTATTTTAGTTTTCTAGGACCTTACAAACCTCTCCTGCTGTATCATCATGGCTGGTCCTCTTCATCCAGACCCACACTGACCTTAGAAAACAAACACAACAGTACAAAGACTGTCACTGGAATTAGTTCATGAACACCTTACTTCATTTCCATACTGTCAATGGGATGCAAAACAACAACACACTGTACAAGTGTTCTTTCCAGTGTAGGCCTAGGATGAACTTCCCGTTCTTCGCAAACTCCTTTCTGATCTATGAGATATGATCAAACCAGATAAAGCCAGCAGCCCTCCTATTTTAATCGAACATGTGAGTTTATTAATATGGTCAATAGGAATATAAACTTGAGATCATATGAGAAGAGTGAAATCAGTGAGCATGACATTGATTTCTGATGTGGGAGATGTAGGACTACTGTCTATGTTTAACATTATGGGAATATTATCCGATATTAGAAACCACATGAGCAAATATATTTGCATTAATCCCTGGCAAGACTGGGGAGAGAGAGATGGCATCTAACAGCGGTGTAGACAACATGAAGCACTGCTGTGTCCGGCATCTGACACTGCTTGTTAAAGTGGGACCCTATTGGGGCTAAAATGCCACCCTTGCACCTGTCTTACAGATATAAACCACAATAACCCCAATAACATGGCAGTCTTGTGGCATGGCTGGTCTAGCGGTAATACCACAGCCTCTGGAACACATGTCTATGGTGTCAGCGTAGGTTTGAATATTACAATATTAGATTGATTTACACTAAAGCATTAAGGATATACTATATGACAGTGGGCTCCTCAGAAGAGGAAGGGGAGGACCATCCTCCTCAGTGAATTTCATTATTTATTTTTATAGTAAAACGTTGAAAAAGTTTTCCTTTTTAGATAAAACTATACTAAATATATTCACGTCACCAAATAATTAATTAAAACACACTGTTTTGCAATGAAGATCTGCAGTAGCCTCAACAGCACTCTGTAGGGTAGCACAATGGTGTAGCCGGAGGACAGCTAGCTTCCGTCCTCCTCTTGGTACATTGACTTCAATACAAAACCTAGGAGGCTGTTGGTTCTCACCCCCTTCCATCAAAGGATCAGAGAATCTAGTACTGAAAGTCCTCACTCTGAGTGCAATAGTAGTGTTTAACATGATTTTTGAATGATTACATCATCTCTGTACCCCACATATTCAATTATCTGTAAGGTCCCTCAGTCCAGCAGTGAATTTCAAATATAGGTTCAACCACAAAGACCTGGGAGGTTTTCCAATTCCTCACAAAGAAAGGCACCTATTGGTAGATCTGTACACATTTATAAAGCAGACATTGAAGGAAAGAAACCACTCAGGGATTGGCCAATGGTGACTTTAAAACAGTTACAGAGTTTAATGGCTGTGATAGGAGAAAACTTAGGATGGACCAACAACATTGTAGTTACTCCACAATACTAACCTAATTGACAGAGTGAAAAGAAGGAAGCCTGTACAGAATACATTTTTCCAAAACATGCATCCTGTTTGCAACAAGGCACTAAAGTAATACTGCAAACTTTTTGTCCTGAATACAAAGTGTTATGTTTGGAGCAAATCTAATACAACACGTTACTGAGTACCACTCTCCATATTTTCAAGCATAGTGGTGGCTGCATCATGTTATGCGTATGCTTGTAATCATTAAGGACTGGGACGTTTTTCAGGATAAAAAATAAACAGAATGGAACTAAGCACAGGCAAAATCCTAGAGGAAAACCTGGTTCAGTCTGCATTCCACCAGACACTGGGAGATTAATTCAACTTTCAGCAGGACAATAACCTCAAGCACAAGGCCAAATCTACACTGGAGTTGATTACCAAGAAGACAGTGAATGTTCCTGAGTGACCGAGTAACAGTTTTCACTTAAATCTGCTTGAAAATGTTATGCAAGACCTGAAAATTGTTGTCTAGCAATGATCAACAACCTATTTCACAGAGCTTGAAGAATTCTGAAAATAATAATGGGCAAATGTTGCACAATCCAGGTGTGGAAAGCTCTTAGAGACTTAAGCAGAAAGACTCACAGCCGTAATCGCTGCTGAAGGTGATTCTAACATGTATTGACTCAGGGGGTTGAATACTTATCTAATCAAGATATATTAGTGTTTTATTTTTCATTTAAAAAATTCAAATGTCAGAATACAGAATTGGTAGCATTGCCTTTATTTTGTTTGACTTGGGTCAAACGTTTCGGGTAGCCTTCCACAAGCTTCCCACAATTAGTTGGGTGAATTTTGGCCCATTCCTCCTGACAGAGCTGGTGTAACTGAGTCAGGTTTGTAGGCTTCCTTGCTCGCACACACTTTTTCAGTTCTGCCCACAAATGTTTTTATAGGATTGAGGTCAGGGCTTTGTGATGGCCACTCCAATACCTTGACTTTGTTGTCCTTAAGCCATTTTGCCACAACTTTGGAAGTATGCTTGGGTTCATTGTCCATTTGGAAGACCCATTTGCGACCAAGCTTTAACATCCTGACTGATGTCTTGAGATGTTGCTTCAATATATCCACATAATTTTCCTTCCTCATGATGCCATCTATTTTGTGAAGTGCACAGGTCCCTCCTGCAGCAAAGCACCCCCACAGCATGATGCTGCCACCCCCCATGCTTCACGGTTGGGATGGTGTTCTTCGGCTTGCAAGTGCCCCCCTTTTTTCCTACAAACATAACGATGGTCATTATGGGCAAAGGTTCTATTTTTGTTTCATCAGACCAGAGGACATTTCTCCAAAAAGTGTGATCTTTGTCCCCATGTGCAATTGCAAACCGTAGTCTTTTGGAGCAGTGGCTTCTTCCTTGCCGAGCGTCCTTTCAGGTTATGTCGATATAGGACTCGTTTTACTGTGGATATAGATACTTTTGTATCTGTTTCCTCCAGCATCTTCACAAGGTCCTTTGCTGTTGTTCTGGGATTGATTTGCACTTTTTGCACCAAAGTACGTTCACCTCTAGGAGACAGAACGCTTCTCCTTCCTGAGCGGTATGACAGCTGCGTGGTCCCATGGTGTTTATACTTGCGTACAAATGTTTGTACAGATGAACGTGGTACCTTCAGGCGTTTGGAAATTGCTCACAAGGATGAACCAGACTTGTGGAGGTCTACCATTTTTTTTCTGAGGTCTTGGCAGATTTCTTTTGATTTTCCCATGATGTCAAGCAAATAGGCACTGGGTTTAAAGGTAGGCCTTGAAATACATCCACAGGTACAGCTCCAATTGACTCAAATGATGTCAATTAGCCTATCAGAAGCTTCTAAAGCCATGACATCATTTTCAGGAATTTTCCAAGCTGTTTAAAGGCACAGTCAACTTAGTGTATGTAAACTTCTGACCCACTGGAATTGTGATACAGTTAATTATAAGTGAAATAATCTGTCTGTAAACAATTGTTGGAAAAATTACTTGTGTCATGCACAAAGTAGATGTCCTAACCGACTTGCCAAAACTGTAGTTTGTTAACAAGACATTTGTGGAGTGGTTGAAAAACAAGTTGTAATGACTCCAACCGAAGTGTATGTAAACTTCCAACTTCAACTGTATATACAGTGGGGAGAACAAGTATTTGATACACTGCCGATTTTGCAGGTTTTCCTACTTACAAAGCATGTAGAGGTCTGTAATTTTTATCATAGGTACACTTCAACTGTGAGAGACGGAATCTAAAACAAAAATCCAGAAAATCACATTGTATGATTTTTTAAGTAATTAATTTGCATTTTATTGCATGACATAAGTATTTGATCACCTACCAACCAGTAAGAATTCCGGCTCTCACAGACCTGTTAGTTTTTCTTTAAGAAGCCCTCCTGTTCTCCACTCATTACCTGTATTAACTGCACCTGTTTGAACTCGTTACCTGTATAAAAGACACCTGTCCACACACTCAATCAAACAGACTCCCACCTCTCCACAATGGCCAAGACCAGAGAGCTGTGTAAGGACATCAGGGATACAATTGTAGACCTGCACAAGGCTGGGATGGGCTACAGGACGATAGGCAAGCAGCTTGGTGAGAAGGCAACAAATGTTGACGCACTTATTAGAAAATGGAAGAAGTTCAAGATGACGGTCAATCACCCTCTGTCTGGGGCTTCATGCAAGATCTCACCTCGTGGGGCATCAATGATCATGAGGAAGGTGAGGGATCAGCCCAGAACTACACGGCAGGACCTGGTCAATGACCTGAAGAGAGCTGGGACCACAGTCTCAAAGAAAACCATTAGTAACACACTACGCCGTCATGGATTAAAATCCTGCAGCGCACGAAAGGTCCCCCTGCTCAAGCCAGCGCATGTCCAGGCCTGTCTGAAGTTTGCCAATGACCATCTGGATGATCCAGAGGAGGAATGGGAGAAGGTCATGTGGTCTGATGAGACAAAAATAGAGCTTTTTGGTCTAAACTCCACTTGCCGTGTTTGAAGGAAGAAGAAGGATGAGTACAACCCCAAGAACACCATCCCAACCGTGAAGCATGGAGGTGGAAACATCATTCTTTAGGGGTGCTTTTCTGCAAACGGGACAGGACGACTGCACCGTATTGAGGGGAGGATGGATGGGGCCATGTATCGCAAGATCTTGGCCAACAACCTCCTTCCCTCAGTAAGAGCATTGAAGATGGGTCGTGGCTGGGTCTTCCAGCATGACAATGACCCGAAACACACAGCCAGGGCACCTAAGGAGTAGCTCAGTAAGAAGCATCTCAAGGTCCTGGAGTGGCCTAGCCAGTCTCCAGACCTGAACCCAATAGAAAATCTTTGGAGGGAGCTGAAAGTCCGTATTGCCCAGCGACAGCCCCGAAACCTGAAGGATCTGGAGAAGGTCTGTATGGAGGAGTGGGACAAAATCCCTGCTGCAGTGTGTGCAAACCTGGTCAAGACCTACAGGAAACGTATGATTTCTGTAATTGCAAACAAAGGTTTCTGTACCAAATATTAAGTTCTGCTTTTCTGATGTATTAAATACTTATGTCATGCAATAAAATGCTAATTAATTACTTAAAAATCATACAATGTGATTTTCTGGATTTTTGTTTTAGATTCCATCTCTCACAGTTGAAGTGTACCTTTGATAAAAAATTACAGACCTGTACATGCTTTGTAAGTAGGAAAACCTGCAAAATCGGCAGCGTATCAAATACTTGTTCTCCCCACTGTATATATATATATATATATATATATATTATATATACATACACACTACCGGTGTTGTGGAAAATAACCACTATACTTTATTACAAATAAGGTCTTACAGAGTTTTTGTTGCACCAAGAAATAACTTTATTAAAGTTTCAACAAAGCCGATACCAGTCTGCAGAATGGCACACCCCCTTACGCTCTCCCTCCATCTTATATAGTCCCCTCTTCAGTTTTTCCGCCCGTTTATTGCTCCGCCCACTTCCTTTGTCTCTGAGGGCGGCTAAACTCGACTTTTATTATGCACATAGTACTCCAACCAATCACTCACTCCCCTGTCTTGCACACACACTCATGTATAGTTTAACCATGACAAGGCCCTTAATCCTTGAAACATACACAAACCCCCCACACACAGTGAAATGACGCAATTCAATTTCTGGCCCAGTAACAAAGAAATCTAACTCTATACTCTTTATTAACCCAGTTCTACCTCATAGTCCATTAAACTCTACAGTTCATTAATAATAATTCACCACATATTCCCCTTTATGGGATTACTAATCCCATAACCTTACAAAAGTATATTATGTATATGCTATCAATCACCATCTTTGCATTCAAAGTTATACTCATAATGAACAATATTAAGATTTCTACCTAAACCAATTCCAATATAAGTGTTAGTATCCTAACACATTAAAACTAACGTAGCGTTGTTTTAGCCATACTACCTAGGACATGTTTAAGAATAATATCAATATCTTTAACTCACATAACTTCATTCAGATCAATCAGTCAGCTTACAATTCATAATCATACTCAAATTAATTACCCAAAACAAATTTAGAATGACAATTCTTTGTTAGTCACCTTGGTTCCATCATTCAAAGTTAAAACTCTCACCTTGGCACATATTGGCACTGGCATACTGTATAGTAATATTATCATAATTCTAGCATTACCTTCCTTATAACGAGAATTACAACATATCAGTATCTTAATGCATTCCTAGTCTAAATTACTACAAATTTAGCAGTGTATAATACCTCCTCAATTCAACACTCCCTTCCTCTACCGGCACTCAATCTTCTGGCGTTCCCATTATGTTCTTCAGATAGCTTCATAGTTCATCTTGGATTGCCCATGGCAATGTCCCAATTCCAATGTCACACCTGAGCCGCCCCCACCTCCACCTTCATTCTACTCCTGGTAGAGGTGGTGCTGGACATGAACGTCATCAATGCCTTTGTTGCTCCTCTTCAGCCGGGTAGAGGGTGTTTGGTTTTTATTGAGGTTCACACCATTCTGGACTGAATTATCTCTGCTATGCATTACGACACCATCCGTAGTAACCTCAGGAAAGGACAGATCATAACAGTTTAGTTGAGTTAATTTCTAATCCAAAACATCCCTATAAGTGTCACGCCCTGGCTCTGGGGACTCTAGTATGTTGAGCCAGGGTGTGAGTTTTCATTTGTTTATGTTCTAGTTGTTGTAATTCTATGTTGGCCAGGGTGGCTCCCAATCGGAGACGGCTATAGCTCGTTGTCTCTGATTGGGAGTCATACTTAGGTAGCCTTTTGGCATTTATTATTTGTGGTTTCTTGTTCCGTTAAGGTTTGTTGATGTAACCAAGGATGTCACGTTTCGTTGTTTTGATCGTGTGATCATTCGTATAATAAATATGTTTGCTTTCAACGCTGCGCCTTGGTCCTCCTCTCTCGTAGACGAGCGTGACAGAAGAAACCACCATAACAGGACCAAGCAGCGTGAAGAAGAGAGAGGATGGACTTGGGAGCAGTGGAGTAGGAGTCTCGACTGGGCCAAGCCAAGCGAAGAGGAGAGAGGTTGGACTTTGGAGCAGTGGGGTGAGAGTCTGGCGAGAGGGATGGAGGCCTTGGCCACGGGTAGGCGTGAAGCCCATAACATTTTTAGGGGGGGGCTAACGCCGTGGACGACGGGGCAGCAGGAGGCTGCCAGGTTACGGGAGTCACTGGTCACCAGGGGGAAGGAGGATGTAGAGGCACGGCGAGAGGTACTGGCGTGTGTTGCCAGTCCGGTCCGGCCTGTTCCTGATCCCCACGTAGGGCCAGTGGTGTGTGTTCCCAGTACGGTCCGGCCTGTTCCTGCTACTCCCACCAAGTCAGTGGTGCGTTTCGTCAGCCCGGCGCGGCCCGTTCCTGCTCCCCGCACCAAGTCAGTGGTGCGCGTCGTCAGCCCGGTCCGGCCCATTCCTGCTCCCCGCACCAAGTCAGTGGTGCGCGTCGTCAGCCCGGTCCGGCCCATTCCTGCTCCCCGCACCAAGTCAGTGGTGCGCGTCGTCAGCCCGTTCCGGCCCATTCCTGCTCCCCGCACCAAGTCAGTGGTGCGCGTCGTCAGCCCGGTCCGGCCCATTCCTGCTCCCCGCACCAAGCCTACGGTGTGCGTCGACAGCCCAGCCCGGCCTGTCCCTGCTCCACGCACCAAGCCTACGGTGTGCGTCGCCAGCCCAGTCCGGCCTGTCCCTGCTCCACGCACCAAGCCTACGGTGTGAGTCGCCAGCCCGGTCCGGCCTGTCCCTGTTCCACGCACCAAGCCTACGGTGTGCGTCGACAGCCCAGCCCGGCCTGTCCCTGCTCCACGCACCAAGCCTACGGTGTGCGTCGTCAGGCTGGTAAGGCCCGTTCCTCCTCCACGCACCAAGCCAGGGGTGCGTGTCGTCAGTCCAGCACAACCCGTGCCTGGGTCATGTCCGGAGCCGGATCCGCCGCCGAGGCGGAGTGCCCACCCGGTCCCTCCCCTGTTGGATTTGGTTGGCGCGGTCGGAGTCCGCGCCTTTAGGGGAGGGTACTGTCACGCCCTGGCTCTGGGGACTCTAGTATGTTGAGCCAGGGTGTGAGTTTTCATTTGTTTATGTTCTAGTTGTTGTAATTCTATGTTGGCCAGGGTGGCTCCCAATCGGAGACGGCTGTAGCTCGTTGTCTCTGATTGGGAGTCATACTTAGGTAGCCTTTTGGCATTTATTATTTGTGGTTTCTTGTTCCGTTAAGGTTTGTTGATGTAACCAAGGACGTCACGTTTCGTTGTTTTGATCGTGTGATCATTCGTATAATAAATATGTTTGCTTTCAACGCTGCGCCTTGGTCCTCCTCTCTCGTAGACGAGCGTGACAATAAGCATTGACTATATGACAAATTATTATGTTTCACCACTCATTCTTAATACCAATTTCTAATACTTGATCCTGCTGCCTGGTAGATTTTTCTTTGAGGGGTCCCTGCATTCCAAAGGCTATCTGTTTAAATGCCACCTAGTTTCACATTCTCCCTTGAATTTTCCCTTATTATATAACCCAATTGTTTTATTGTAACATTCCTATATTTCCTCATAATCTATTTGATATTACTCTGGTGTTTCCCTTTTCCTTGTTCCTATTCTAACAATTGCTTACACTTCTCTCCTCATCCTGGTTGATCATAACATTGTTTATATTTAGAATTTCCTAAATATTACAAAAGTTGTGATTGAATCCTAGCACAGTCCTGGTAACTGTGAAGATGTTGAACTACTGTTAATTCTTTAAACGGAGATGTGGTGCATATTAGACTATTTTCTTTATTTAGTTGTAATGTAATATATTGTACTCATTTATACCAATCATTGTTTAACGGCTCCTTCAATTCCCTTCCTTCTGTATTTGGTATGGCTCTAACATGTACAGGGTTTAGTGCACTTGCCCAAGGAATAACTACTCCAACAACACTTCCCCCTGGAACTCTAACACTAAGCACTACATCAAATTGTTTATCTAAGTCTTGAACTGTTATCCTTATGTCTATGATCCATCTGACTTTTTCTTTTATTATTTTAAGGTCACCGTTACCCCATGTGATTTCCCCATAATCCTTATGCTGGTTCCTCTCACACCAATAACCAGTTAACCCTTGTATTTTAGTTATGGTTCCTGCCTGTGCAGGAATCTACATTTTAATCCTGTCTATATCCCTTCTATGTCTTTACTATTATCAGTACCCCATTCCCCTTATTCTCAGGGACCTAGTCAAGTGCAGAGAAATCAATGATGGGGATATCTGGTGCGTCTTGAATGTCTGGAATATCTCGAAAATCTAGAAGGTCGTGAAGGTCTCGAAAGTCTCGAAGATCCGCAGAGGGAATCAGCAAGAACACGTAGCTCATCAGTAATTGCCATCCTCCCCCATCTGATTCTCGCCAGCATCCTCAGCTCTCTCATCTCTCAGTCCTCGGTTCCCTCACTCTGGTACAATGGTTTAGATTATACCGGGTCACGCTCCCCTCTATCCGTACCGCCGTTGGTGTAACCTGGAAGACGATGTATGGTCACTTTAGCTGTTAACCTTCTTCCGTGACTAGGGTCTCCGGATCAGCCAGAGTGCCTCTCAATCTATCGACATCGGTCTGCGAAGAGTGTCCTTCTACCAGCCTACCCATAGGGAAGCTCGGAGTTCTGCAAAGACACACAAGCACAGACAAACACAAAAGACAACAATGCTACCCAATTGCGGGGCCATCTTCCTCTCCTGGCGTTGGAACACTCCTATAGTGGGAAACATGGATCTAAGTATCTGTCTCTGCCACTTTTACCATCATTGAGGTAGCCAACAACACCTGGTACGGGCCCCTCCACATAGGGTCTTTCCAACTCTTTCTTCCGTAGTCTTTTACCATCACATAGTCTCCAGGGCGCAGAAAATACTCAGATTCTCCTACTCCGTTGGGCAGAGTTCCCTTCACCCATGGGAAAAAATCTTAAGAACATTGTTAGGTTAGGTGAGACACAGTATGCTACTTATGTCCTCTCATCCGTCAAGAGAAGCCTTGAGATTATGAAGTGCACCTTTTCCAGGTCGTTGCAGTCCACTCATTTCATAGACAGACCACCTCTACACCCTGCCTCCTATCACAAAAACAAAAAATATTTAACCTAACCCATAACACATTATTACTACTGCTCATATCCTTAATACAATTTGCATATTTCACCACAAAAACATAAAAAACATTAAAACCATAAAAAACCGTTAAAACCCCTGTAAGCCCAACAAAACATTAAAATCATTAACAACTTCCCCCCTTTGGACACATGCATCACATCGTGATTCATGTGTTCAAAAAATAAAACAACAATATTGCTTGTTCAACCAAAAATAATAACTGAACTTAAAAGGACAACCCTTGATGATATCTTAACCCAATTGCATTCGATAACATTATTCAAGGATATCTCTCCTTCAAGACTAACTCTCTCACTTCACCCTTGTCCTGTTTGGAATGATATATAGGATTAATGCCAAATTATATACTTCTTCACAATTCCTTATTATAACCAACCCCCAATTCAGCATGCCTCCAGGATTTACAGTGCGGGTGATCAAGTCACACTATAAAGCCAGGACAGCTTGCAGAGGTCATTGAAATCATTCAATGAATTGTTCCATCAATAGTATACCACTCATTAACAACCGTCAAAACATTTCAAAATACATCACACGTATTTACTTATACCTCAGTAAATAAAAGCCCAAATTACATGTGTTTTCCCCTTTAAGATATTTCACTTCCATCCCGTGAAAAAACCTAAAATAAAAATACAAATCCTATACAGCTAACATGTCATACTAAGTGGTTTGTTTGTGGTTATTTGAACACCATATAGTAAAACAATAAACAAACAAAAAGTGGCCAGGCCTTATTTATAGTCTATGAAAATATTTCAAAGAAAATAGAAAATCACTCCCCCCTTTTTCCTTGAAGAAAAAGTACACATTTAGTTAGTTTCCATTTTGATACCTCTTAATCAGTCCACACAATCTAAATTCGAAATTCTCACTCTCTATTCCCACATCTCCTTATCCCCCCTTTCAGACAACCCTCAAGAACATCACTCGCGACTGCTCCCTTCCCCGGGGAATCCCACAATCCAGAACACATAAAATGAAATAAAATCCCATAAGATTTAAACCCCTAGGCTTTTCCCTAGGCGCACTGCTACCACTCAATCACCCCCAACATGCTTCGTGACGTCGAAAACTCAAATCCCCAAATATGCTATCTTTTGCCTTGTTGGTCGTCCATTCCTACATGCCCTATGGCCCCCCTTCTACCAAAATAGTTTACTAATGTGATGATGGTTTCGCCCATTAGTGTCATCGTCATTCGACGCCCATAACACTTTACTACAATCCACAACACTCAAATTCAACTCCTCCAGCGATTGTTTAAATGCAGCATGATACACCATTTGACTATTTGTAACCCTCATTCGCGCTGTCACCCATACATACAGTCAATTTACATTTCACCTTTCAGAATCCATTATCTTTGACCCTCGGAAGGATTCTTTAACCCCACTGAATGTAATACTTTTCCCTGTCACAAATACAGTACATTTCTCAGTGTAAGGAATCAGTGATATTTGATCCCAAGTATCTATTAAAATGTTGTTTGAGACGTGGGTCTCCTACATCTCCCTCGTCATTCATACTGTATGGGATTTCCATCAATCCCAGAAAAAAGACTCCAAATCAAGACACATCAGACATTATCATGTTTCATTAAGTAGAATATATACCTATAACATAAAACCCATAACCACTTTCCAGTAATTTAATCATTTCAACCTGTTGCATTGATTTGAGTAAAAATATAATTTGTTGTGTAATCATTCCAGAACCCACAAAAATTTAGTCCTGTCCCTTAGTCCAAAATAAATGCTTCACCAACTACCCTGATTTTGTCCTCCCCACAGGTTCACTGGGCCCTGTGGAGCCTGTGTCTGAGACTGCCCCCCTCTAGCTGAGCTGGGCCCATTTTCTTGCCAATTACCCTGTTGTGGTTGCCTAGGCACCCACGGCTTGGTAGTACAATCCCATCTCATATGTTCTGATTGATTGCACCTCCAGCAGACACCTGGTCTTCTTGGTCCACCATTCTGGTTTGTCTGATGCTGTGGTTGGTACCATTGATTCTTGGGTCCATTTTCATTATTCTTCTTTTGCCACTCTCCAGGGGATTGTTGTGTGTACACATTCACTACTGGTAAGGCAGGAGCTCTTTGGCCTTGCTGCTGAGGCGGTATCTGTTGACCTCCTTGGAGAACAGGTGTAGCTTGTGTTTTATTTTTGTCCTTTCTTGTCAGCTCTTCCAGCTGCAACTGTCCCAGATTTCTCAGAATCTCTCTCCACTGCTTCGCCAATTTCCGTTCATCCCTCCTGTATTTCTCCATTGCATGGATAATATGGTCGCAGAATTCCTTGCGTGATTCTGACGTTAGTCCCTCTGTCCTTGATCAGAGTCAGCATACTGTCTAAATTCTTCACCTTCCTCCTCACTTGTATTCCCCTCCTCTTTTTGCCCATCATACTCTCGTTCATCTATCCCATAATTTTCCAGTTCTGTTAAATGTGATTGTTCTCCTCTTCTTGGTGTGGAAACCTGCTGCTTCCTTTTTTCTCCTTCTATCTCCCCTGTTATTGAGACTAGACCTGTGACCTGAGAATACTGCCCCCCTTCTGTGTATGGTGGTGGTGTAGTTAAGACAGCCTTTTTTGTTTCACTCTCCCTCTCCATTAGCATCCTTCTAGCTTTGGCTATGCTGTCCCTCCAACTCTTTCTCCCAGAACATTTTCAGGATTTCTCTCTCTTTCTCTCTCTTCTTTCTTTTCTCCCCTTTCTCTCCTGTTTTATAGTTCTTTATTAGGGTATCAATTTCCTTGCACACTGTTACATCAAATGTTCCCTCCTTTGGCCATTTAGTTACTATTTTCCTGGTCCTTTTTTCCCACTCTTATCCAGAGCGACTTACAGGAGCAATTAGGGTTAAGAGCCTTGCTCAAGGGCACATCGACAGATTTTTCACCTAGTCGGCTCAGGGATTAGAACCAGCGACCTTTCGATTACTGGCACAACGTTCTTTACCACTAAGCTACTATTTTCTGGGAACCTTCTCTTCATTATTGCTACTGGTGTTCCTGCCATCTCTACTTCTTGTGTGGTTCAGTGTCTATATTAGGGTGTAAGGTAAATTATTCCTGTTGCCTTTCTCAGCTAAACGTTTTTATATCCCCCAGTTAATGGTATTTTCCTTCCTAATACATCTTCATACTCGTTCTTTCCTTAAATGAGATTTTATCCCTTGCCTTTCCTTTACTATCCTTCTATCATTACTGGATCAATGACACATGTAATAACTGTTTCGCATTAAATTGTGCCCTTTTCTGATAATGTTATAATTGTAGCCTATTGCATTAATTTAGTTTAAAATATAAGTTTGTTATTCAACAAATCTAGAACCCACTATAAGTTGGTGCTATTCCATCAGCATAATAGCTAAAGCTACTTGCATCCCCTGGTTCACGTAACGAAAACAAATTATCGTTTTAGAATTCACCAACTATTTGCATACACCACTGGTGTTAAGCAACCTATCGAATAAAGTAATAACAATTAGAATTTGTCAAAGAACTGTTTTCCATTCACCTATTTAGACTTCTACTTGAAATCTATCTTACAGCTCGATTCGTACTAGCTGGACTGTCTCTCTTTTACCCGCGAACCAGAGCCATAAATTATTTTCCTTTGTTCTCAATTCAAATCATTGCCACAGCTCCATTGCAATTGCCAGCCCGCTATTCAATCTCTGTAACAGTCCTTTCTGATTACGCTCTAATTAATAAAACAAACACTGGCTATAATTGACCCGCATACACTCAATTCATATCCATATTCAATTCAATATTCCAAATTCCAACCCTATTCCCAGTAGTTTAAGCTTTCAAATCATTAGGCACCGCAAAAAATGACTACCTCGAAAACGTCTCACTATTCATGTTGAATAGGTGAGTCTTTCAATTCGAAATCAGCAAGCTGCTAAATCGTCCAGTCTTATAACACAAAATGAACACTGACTGTTCTATCAATCAAAGCAACCCATAACCATAATTTGACTATAATCAGAAAATCTAGATTTTAGTCAGTAATGCAGAATCTATGCTTTATTGGAATGACAAGTAAATCCTCCGTTATTCCAATTATAAATGGTCTGTATTTTTAGTATCTGGCACATACCACATTTATCACAAAATAGCTTTGAAGGACACAGATCTCACACGCTCAACGTAAATAACTAAGCAGTCAACGAGTCAAACCCAAATTCATTGATTTAGAAACAGATCTAACGACTTTACTCAAATTAATTATATTTTCCCCCTAATATACTAACATTCCTTGACTATATCACCTCTGCTTCTGAAATGATAGATAGCTATTATAATTAAGCATTATAACAACTATCACATGATCTATGTACTGTCTCCCACCCCCCACGTACGTCTACCTGTTTGGGCGCGCAAGCCAGCACTTATATATTATTTCACTTTTACCCACTCTCTAATAATCACTTATCCGCACATAACATTCATCATATTCTAATATTATTCATATCAACCACCGCATTCGTATTTCTAATGATTCCTTATTGCAGCGAGTAAATTTTACCACCCCCCCCCAGGTATCATTATATCACCAGCTCATTCTCCACACTTCAGATTTACTCATACCACATTCACACAACGCTACTTCCCAAACACACAATCAATATTCGTATAACCTACAGGAATTTTCTTCCATAAAAGTACCCAAATTTGGAATGTTAACTCTATCAACATTTACTTTTATATTTTCCAAATGTAATGATCCCCTATAAGCTTGACTGAAATTCAATGTGTTGACGTCATATGATCACCCCCGTACACGTGACCTGTTCCTCCAACAGGATTTCTCATACCCCTCCGGGAAAAGACACCTTTAATTTTCTTCTCCCAGTAACGTGAATTTTCCACACTCCGTTAATAAATGAATATCCACATACTATCAATTCTCCTCTTCCCAATGCAAGATTGGGCTTTCCCTTTCTCCACCAGCCTTAGAAGCTTCAAACGACCTAAAATATAGTCCCTTTCCTTACACTTTCTTCTACATAAAGGCTATTATTTACAGGATTTCTTTTTGTTGTCCGATCACCCAGACAGATAAGCCGCCACTCATGCTTAAATGAATCACTGAATGACTCACAGCTGCTCAAGCTAACCATTCACCCGTAAGAGATGAGCAGACCTACTCTATCTTATTATTTCTCTATACTTTGAAGCCCTGGTGGCGTTCACAACCGTTCACCTACTTGGGATGAAAAGCGCGACTTCCAATTTATGGTGTCACCTACTCAGGATGACCTACTTTTTTACCCGATTAGCTGTCTAATTTGTGCATCACCTCACCCAGGCTGATGCGTCACCTACCCCTGAGCAGCCTCTAACAATGATAAACACGTTAGAGCGGTAACCGTAGGCCGTTTCAGTAATGTATGTCCCTACCCCTGAGCAGCCTCTTACAATGATCAACACGTTAGAGTGGTATCCGTAGTGGACGTTTGGCTAGCCACCTACACCCGAGCAGCCCTCTGGGATGCTAATTTTAGCTCCCCAAAGCGGTATCCGTAGGATTTTTACAATAACATTGCATGCATGCTTAGTTCTCATTCCAACCAAAACTCTGCTCCTTCTGATAAATTTGGTCCTTAATTTCTGGAGAGAACCCTTCCGTACCCTACCCTCAGATTCAGCTTGATCGAAACACACAGCTCAAGTAAGAACGCTGCTTACCTTTGATCAACAGTGGCCAGTGTTTCTGTGTGTTTCGTCAAAACCTCCTCCGATGGTAAAGCACTCAAGGATCTCTTATAACCAGTCCTGCCGGGATCGCCAATTATATTGTGGAAAATAACCACTATACTTTATTACAAATAAGGTCTTACAGAGTTTTTGTTGCACCAAGAAATTACTTTATTAAAGTTTCAACAAAGCCGATACCAGTCTGCAGAATGGCACACCCCCTTACGCTCTCCCTCCATCTTATATAGTCCCCCCTTCAGTTTTCCTGCTCTTTTATTGCTCCGCCCACTTCCTTTGTCTCTGAGGGCGGCTAAACTCGACTTTTATTATGCACATAGTACTCCAACCAATCACTCACTCCCCTGTCTTGCACACACACTCATGTTTAGTTTAACCATGACAAGGCCCTAAATCCTTGAAACATACACAAACCCCCCACACACAGTGAAATGACCCAAATTCAATTCCTGGCCCATTAACAAAGAAATCTAACTCTATACTCTTGATTAACCCAGTTCTACCTCATAGTCCATTAAACTCTACAGTTCATTAATAATAATTCACCACACCGGTCAAAAGTTTTAGAACACCTGCTCATTCAAGGGTTTTTCTTTATTTTTACTATTTTCTACATCGTAGAATAATAGTGAAGACATCAAAACTATGAAATAACATATATGGAATCATGTAGTAACCCAAAAAGTGTTAAACAAATCAAAATATGTTTTATATTTGAGATTCTTCAAATAGCCACCTTTTGCCTTGATGACAGCTTTGCACTCTCTTGGCATTCTCTCAAACAGCTTCATGAGGAATGCTTTTCTGTAAGGGTTGGGGTGAGGTATGACCCAGGTACGGTGCAGGATATACAGTAGGCAGTAGGCAGAGATGGTGAAACAAGGATCTTTACCGGTGGTCCCGAAGCCAGAATACAAAATAACAGACTTATCACGATAAAAGAAAGTCAGAGCAAATAAGTCTCCAAAAACCGTCTGACAACCAAAATACGAAATACTACGTAAGACTGAAACAAATAACGAAACAGGGAGAACACTTCTCAAGTACCTGTACATAGGTCTCCGATCAGACAGTGAGTAGTACTGCTGGACATAGAGAAACTAGCAGAGAAAACTGAGCAAGGGAACACAGGGAAGGGAGGGCATAAATACACATGTGAACAGATAGACACAGGTGACACCAATAGGATGATGATTAGTCCAGACTGTGAGTGAGGAGGTGCCTAAGGAGAGGAGAGCCCATTACTCTCCCAGTCCACCAGAAATTGGAGACCCCTCCCCACCCACCGGCAGTCCAGGATCCAGTCCACAGTAAAATCCGGCTGCCCTCCGACGAGGCGCAGCAGGGGAACAGGACGAGGAGGGGGAGCCAGAGGACAGGTGGCAATGGGCTTGAGGAGGGACACATGGAATGTGGGATGCCCCCGCATGGTGGAGGAAAGTTGCAGGCGGTAGGCTACTGGGTTGAGTCGCCGGACCGCTCTGAATGGCCAGACGAACCGGGGGGACAGCTTCCTGGACTCCACGCGGAGGGAGAGCCACACCCTTTGTCCCGGGCGAAAAACCGGGGCTAGGCGACGCCTGCGGTTGGCCTGATGTTGAGACCTGACCGAGGCCTGCTTAAGCGCCACCCGTACCTGCCTCCAGGTGCGGCGACAGCGACTGATGTGGGCCTGGACCGCCCGGGACCGCCGCCTCCTCCTCTTGCTCGGGGAACAGGGGGTTGGTACCCGTATTGGCACTGGAAGGGGGACAGGCTGGTGGACGAGCAGAGAAGGGTGTTGTGGGCGTACTCCGCCCACGCCAGTCGCTGACACCATGTAGCTGGGTTGCTGGAGAAGTAACACCTCAGCACCCCTCCAGATCCTGGTTGACGCGTTCCATCTGCCCGTTCGATTGGGGAAGGAAGCCAGAAGACAAGCTGACGTAGGCGGCAAGGCAGGTGGCGAACTCCTTCCAGAACCTGGAGGCGAACTGAGGCCCCGATCCCACACCACATCTTGGGGAAGGCCATGGACCCGGAAAACGTGCTGCACCACCAACTTAACCGTCTCTCGGGCTGACGGAAGTTTGGGAGGGAATGAAGTGGGCAGCCTTCGAGAACCGGTCCACAACAACCAGGATGACTGTGTATCCATCATAGGGGGGTAGGGCTGAAATGAAATCCAGCGAGATGTGGGACCAGGGGCGTTTGGTGATAGGCAGGGGTTGGAGCAGCACTGCTGTGGGCTGACGTGATTTCTTTGTGTGCGTGCACACCGGGCAAGCAGCCACGAAGACGTGCGTATCCCCCTCAGCAGATGGCCACCAGAACCTCCTACGCAGGAACTCCAACGTCCTGGCGCCCCCCGGATGGCTAGTGAGGTTGTGCGCATGCGCCCTCTGAAGCAGTCGTGAGTGCGCAGCCTTGGGTACGTATATCCTCCCCGGTGGACATCCGCCCGGATCGGGCTCCCGCCGTAGCGCTGCTCTGACCAGCATATTGATTCCCCACGAAACTGGGGCAGCAATCAGGGCGTTGGGGACAATGGGGTCGTCCCTCTCCACCAGGTCCAAGGGGTCGAACTGCTGGGAGAGTGCGTCAGGCTTGGTATTCTTCGACCCCGGACGGTATGAGATGGTGAACCGGAACCTGGTGAAGAACAACGCCCACCTGGCTTGGTGCGAGTTAAGCCTCTTGGCCCCCTGAATGTAGGCTAAGTTCTTGTGGTCAGTCCATACGATGAGTGGAGCCAATGCCTCCACTCCCCCAGGGCGAACTTGACCTCTAGCAGCACACGGTTCCCCACGTCGTAATTTTGCTCCACTGGGGACAGCCGACGGGATCAAGATGTCCGAGGACCATGGCCGATGTAAAGCGCCACTTAAGCGCATCAAATGCATTCCCCGCTTCCGGGGTCCAGGCGAAGGAGCGCACGCTCGTCTGGGTGAGGGCTGTCAGTGGAGTGGCTAGGGAACTAAAATTGCGAATAAATTGCCAATATAAATTAGCGAACCCTAAAAACCATTGTAGTTGCATGAGGGATGAGGGCTGGGGTCAATCCAGTACCGCGCTGACCTTGGCTGGGTCCATCCGTAGGTCCCACTGGGTGACGATGAACCCCAGGAAGGAGACTGTCTCTGTGTGGAACACACACTTCTCCACCTTGAAGAAGAAGCCCGCACCCGCGGGTGAGGTAGAGGGATGGATGTGACCCTCGACGAGTGCCTTGTTGATGTACTCCCTCATGGCCAGCGTCTCCGGCCGGGACAAAGAAAACAATCACCCTTGTGTGGGCATGGCGCACCGTAGGAGATCGTTAGCACAGTCGTATGGCCTGTGAGGAGGTAGGCCCTTGGCACACCTCTTTCTAAACACCTCCCCCAGATCCCAATACTCGCGGGAACGCCTGCCAGGTCTGGGCCGGTGACGGAGTCTATAGCCGCCGTCCTCCCGGTGGCAACCGCCACTAGGGCGGTAGGCGGTTCGGAGTGCGGGACCTGGGGAAGGGGTGAGGACTGGTAGGTGGTCTGGGAAGGTGGTTTGGGCTGATGAGTGGTCGGTGGAGACCGGAACAGGATGGGAGCGAAGCCTCCCCCCAGGATGAGCCACCCCGTGGACCAGTCTATCCGGGGTTTGTGGGCGACCAGCCAGGGGTGCCCGAGGACGAGGGGACACTCCGGAGATTCCACAATGAAAAACTGGTATCCTCCCATACCCCCCCGCCACCCGGACACACACGGGCACAGTGTGCTGGGTGATGAAGCCCTACCCCAACTGCCGTCCAGGCCCATGAACTGAACTGGCTCAGAGAGGGAGAGTAATGGAACGCTCCACCCTTGGGCCTGCCCTGCGTCCATCAGGTTTCCCGCGCAGCGCGGGCCCACAGAAACCTGACGGGGAGAAAAGTCTCGGAGTCTCTGGAGTTTGGGTTTCGGTTCCAGCTCGCTAGCACCCCTCCTGATACTAGCGAGCCCTCCCGCTTCCCGGCTTCTCCGGGCGTGAGTCGCAGTGGTGACCTGCCTGGACGCAGTACAGGCAATGTCCCTGGCGCAGACGCCTCTGCCTCTCCATCCTGGACAAGCGCGCCGCCCCCAGCTGCATAGCCTCCTCCTGAGGCGTCACCCCCCTGAATCGTCGGAAAGCCACCGGGTTGATAGAGGGACACAGAGGCGCGCCTTGCGTAATCCCTCTCTCATGCGCCCTCTCAAGACGACGATTGTCTAACCGCACCGAGAGTTCGACGAGTCCGTCCTGTCGCTCAGGCAGATCCCTGAAGGAGAGTTCATCCTTCATCCCCTCCGATAGCCCCTACGCTTAAAGGACGACCAGGGCGGCCTCCTCCCATCCTGCCCCTCGAGCCCAGGTCCAGAACTACATGGAGTAGTCCGCCACCGAACTGTCACCCTGCCGACAGGCCATGAGCCGCCTCCCGGCCTCGTGCCCTGACACATCCCGATAGTTGTCTAACACCTTGCTTAGCACCTGGGTGAATTGGTAGGAGTCGGAGCACGCCAGAGTTTGGCTCTCCCACTCCGCGGTAGCCCAGGAAAGGGCCTGACCCGTCAACAGAGTGATGATGTAGGCCACCCGGCCCTGCTACGTCGGGAAGGAGGAGGGTTGTAGGCTGAATTCCAGGGAACACTGGGATGAGGAATTCCCTGCAGCACTCTGGATGTCCGTCATACCTCTCCGGAGGTGGTAGGCAATGTTCCCGCGATGTCGCTTGTGGGACTGGAGACATTTCCAACAGTCTTGAAGGAGTTCCCACATATGCTGAGCATTTGTTGGATGCTTTTCCTTCAATCTGCGGTCCAACTCATCCCAAACCATCTCAATTGGGTTGAGGTTGGGTGATTGTGGATGCCAGATCATCTGATGCAGCACTCCATCACTCTCCTTGGTCAAATAGCCCTTACACAGCCTGGAGGTGTGTTTTGGGTCATTGTCCTGTTGGGGAAACAATGACAGTCCCACTAAGCGCAAACCAGATGGGATGGTGTATCGCTGCAGAATGCTGTGGTAACCATGCTGGTTAAGTGTGCCTTGAATTCTAATTAAATCACAGACAGTGTCACCAGCAAAGCACCCCCACACCATCACACCTCCTCCGCCGTGCTTCACGGTGTGAACCACACATGTGGAGATAATCTGTTCACCTACTCTACGTCTCACAAAGACATGGCGGTTGGAACCAGAAATCTTTCATTTGGACTCATCAGACCAAATGACAGATGTCCACCGTTCTAATGTCCATTGCTCGTGTTTCTTGGCCCAAGCAAGTCTCTTCCTCTTATTGGTGTCCTTTAGTAGTGGTTTCTTTGCATCAAGTCGACCATGAAGGCCTGATTCACACAGTCTCCTCTGAACAGTTGATGTTGAGATGTGTCTGTTACTTGAACTCTGTGAAGCATTTATTTGGGCTGCAATTTCTGAGGCTGGTAACTCTAATGAACTTATCCTCTGCAGCAGAGGTAACTCTGGGTCTTCCTTTCCTGTGGCGATCCTCATGAGAGCCAGTTTCATCATAGCGCTTGATGGTTTTAACAACTGCACTAGAAGAAACTTTAAAAGTTCTTGAAATTTTCCGGATTGACTGACCTTCATGTCATAAAGTAATGATGGACTGACATTTCTCTTTGCTTATTTGAGCTGTTCTTGCCATAATATGGACTTGGTCTTTAACAAATAGGGCTATCTTCTCCATACCACCCCTACCTTGTCACAACACAAATGATTGGCTCAAACGCATTAAGAAGGAAAGAAATTCCACAAATTAACTTTTAACAAGGCACACCTGTTAATTGAAATGCATTCCAGGGGGAACAATGCAAATAGACTGGGTAGCCATTTGATTAGCTGTTCAGGAGTCTTATGGCTTCATGGTAGAAGCTGTTCAGAAGCCTTTTGGACCTAGACTTGGCGCTCCGGTACCGCTTGCCGTGCGGTAGCAGAGAGAACAGTCTATCACTAGGGAGGCTGGAGTCTTTGACCATTTTTAGGGCCTTCCTCTGACACCGCCTGGTATAGAGCTCCTGGATCGCAGGAAGCTTGGCCCCAGTGATGTACTGGGCCGTACGCACTACCCTCTGTAGTGTCTTGCGGTCGGAGGCCGAGCATTTTCCATACCAGGCTGTGATGCAACCAGTCAGGATGCTCTCGATGGTGCAGCTGTATAACTTTATGAGGATCTGAGGACCCATGCCAAATCTTTCCAGTCTCCTGAGGGGGAATAGGCTTTGTCGTGCACTCTTCACGACTGTCTTGGTGTGTTTGGAACATGATAGTTTGTTGGTGATGTGGACACCAAGGAACTTGAAGCACTCAACCTGCTCCACTACAGTCCCGTCGATGAGAATGGGGGCGTGCTCTGTCCTTTTTCCTGTAGTCCACAATCATCTCCTTTGTCTTGATCACATTGAGGGAGAGGTTGTTATCCTGGCTCCACACGGCCAGGTCTCTGACCTCCTCCCTATAGGTTGTCTCATAGTTGTCGGTGATCAGGCCTACCACTGTTGTGTCGTCGTCAAACTTAATGCGGCAGTAAAGGAGTGGACTGAGCACGCACCCCTGAGGGGCCCCCGTGTTGAGGAGCCCAGTGCTACCAGTGGTTAGGGTGTGATTTTACTACGTCTATTTAGATAAATGCATTTGCTAAATAGCTACATAGTAAATAAAATGTAGGGTGTCAAATACTTTGAACCTTTGCTAAATGATTAATGGTGGTTGATTTATCAAGGTGTTTAATGTATAACAGCCATCAACTACAGGAATACAGGCAAGAACCCCACACCCCTCCCCTGCTATCCATGAGCCTGTGTTTATGACTGTAATAGCTGCCACGGTCAACAAACCATGAAACCAGGGAAAATTCAAATGATATCCAAATGTTGCTTGGATTCATAATAATAATAATAATAATAATAATAATAATAATAATAATAATAATAATAACATGGATACTGTCATTCTGTCACACCCACAAATGTCTGTCTGTCTCCATATTTACAGTACTCTGAACCATAGCACCATGACATGGGTACATAATTCTACATTGTTGTGACTTGTGCCCCCATCTGACCATTCTTGCTGGAGGGTGAAAATGGTAATACTGTTGTCACTAATCAAACATATCTTATTTAAGAATGTGGACAGTTACATCCATAAGTGAGTGTGTAACATATTTTTCTCATTATGAACATTTTTACCCTCTGACAATCTCTCACTGAAAGTTGTCACCATACGTTTTAACTACAAACTTGAAATTCCTCTTCTCTTCACTAATCAAATTGCCCTTACGTACAACAAGCTTTATTATCACAATACATTCAAACACCAACCAAAAATTATAATTTGATGTTACATTAGTAAAACATTGTAAAGTCTAAATCTAGCCTAATATAAATATACTTCCTATTTCTCTTTCATAGGCGAAAGTTAACTTTCATAACTTGAATAACGCAAATTATTTAATAATGTTATTTAATGTATATATTTATAATGGAATATTTCAGTTTTCTTGAACCTCCCATCCCTCTCCAGCTGCATCATCATGGCTGGTCCTCTTCATCCAGACCCACACTGACTTTAGAAACCAAACACAACAGTACAAAGACTCTCACTGGAATTAGTTCATGAACTCCTTACTTCATTTCCATACTTTCAATGGGATGCAAAACCTAAAAACACACTGTACAGGGGACTCTGAACAACAGACTAATCATGAGGAGGGTGTATTTCTGTAACTGTGGCAGAAAAAAAGTGTATACATTCTTCAGGGCTTCCAAGTTCAACTGTTTTGCGAAAAACGTCTCCCATTCGGCAGTTCTCTCCCAGCGTATGCCTAGGATGATGTTCCCGTTCTTCGCAAACTCCTTTCTGATCTATGAGATATGATCAAATTGATTAAAGTCAGCAGCCCTCCTATTTTAATCGAGCATTTGTGTTTATTAATATGATCAATAGGAATATAAAATGGAGATCTTATGAAAAGTGAGAAATGATTGAGCATGACCTTGATTTCTGATGTGGGAGATGTAGGACTACTGTACCTGCTCCAACATCTGTTCCTTAACCACTGGGTCATTGAGGTCAGCTCCTGAGTTAGATTTCAGAGACATCCTGACAATGGTCTGCTTGAATATATTTTCTAGAGGGACATATGAATGAATGGTAGCACCCACTCAAATGAGATTCAGCTTATTTAAACTTTTCTTTCACTTCTATTTAAAGGCTATAAATTACTTTGGATGTGTGTAGTAGCTAGCCTCTTTGTTCTATATTCAACATTATGGAAATATTATCTGATATTATAAACCACATGAGTACATATATTTGACAGTGGTGTAGACAACACGAAGCATTTCTGTGTCCGACATCTGACACTGCTTGTTAAAGTGGGACCCTATTGGGGCTAAAATGCCACCCCTTGCACCTGTCTTACAGATATAAACCCCAATAACGCCAATAAGATGGTAGTCTTGTGGCCTGGCTGGTCTAGCGGTAATGCCACAGCCTCTGGAACACATTTCTATGGTGTCAGCGTAGGTTTGAATCTGGCCTAATGCCCTTTGATGAAACCTCTGTGTATCTTTCCCTGCTGTCATCCTCTCTTTCTATCTGTTTATAAAAATATATACATAAAATAAAAAAAGATGATAGTCTTTCTTCCAGTGCAAAGGAACGATCTCTTCAGAGAGCAGTCTCTATTGTCCAGAGAGGCGTGTTCAGTCTGTCAATGGCCCTTAAGGGTCAGAGAGCAACAGTTACTACAACCCAGTTGAGGCTGATTGTGTGTGCTCAATATTACAATATTAGATTGATTTACACTAAATCATTAAGGATATAGTATAAAACAGTGGGCTCCTCAGAGGAGGAAGGGAAGGACCATCCTCCTCAGTGAATTTCATTTTTTTTTTTTTATGGTAAAACATTGAAAAGTTTTCCTTTTTAGATAAAACTGTACTAAATATATTCACGTGTCACAAAATAATTAATTAAAACACACTGTTTAGCAATTAAGATCTACAGTAGCCTCAACAGCACTCTGTAGGGTAGCACAATGGTGTAGCCGGAGGACAGCTAGCTTCTGTCCTCCTCTTGGTACATTGTCTTCAATACAAAACCTAAGAGGCTGTTGGTTCTCACCCCCCTTCCATAGACTCACACAATAATTATGACAACTTCCGGAGGATGTCCTCCCAACCTAGCGGAGCTCTTGCAGTATGAGCTGACATGTTGTCCACACAATCAGAGAATGAATCTAGTACTGAAAGCATAAGCCACAGCTAGCTAGCACTGCTGTGCATAAAATGTGGAGAGTAGTTGACTCAAAGAGAGAGAAAGACAATTGTTGAACTGTTTTCAACAAATGCATTTCTTCAAAAATGAAGGAGAAGCAAGAGAGAGAGAGAGAGAGAGAGAGAGAGAGAGAGATTTCATCATTTTTTTTTTTCATTTTCATTTTCACTTACTTAGCTAGCAAATGCAGCTGGCTAGTTTAGTTACTCAAACACCCGGCTCAAAAAGAGGGATTTTATGTTAGCTAGCTGGCTATGACTATCCAACACAACACTGGAACTCTTCCAAGTCAAGGTAAGCTTTTGGTTTGATTAATTTATTGCCATCGGGGCCCACAGGTGTAACTGCTTAGTGACGATACACTGTAATGTTACTGCATGATTGTAGCGGGTTTCCTAGTTATATTAGCTATGTTGACTAGGACATTACTTTAGCTAATATGGGGACAATGACATAGGCTGTATGTAGCAGTTATGACATGGTTTGGCTTGGAAAGTTTTTTTTGCCTGGTCACTTACAGCTGATGTGTTGTTCATTGAAGTCCACAAACAAAGGGAAAAGGTGAGAGGAGGAGAGTGCATAGAGGCTAGAATGTAAACAACGTGGCTTCTATGAAAGTGAACTGTGATTATTCGTGATCAGGGGTGCATTCATTCCGCCGATTCTGTTGAATGTTTCTTAAACGGAAGCTAATGAAACAGGGATAAAAATACCTGAATTTGTCCAACAGAAACTATTGTTTGCAACTGATGGACTAATGATTACACCCTAGATAAGCTATATGCAGGCAAAAATGTGCAAGGCGGTATTGAAAGTGTCACTGTCTGTCCATGAGTCACTGTCTGTCATCTCAAATATTTCTCTCGACCTGTGTGCACCTACATCGTAAACTTTCATTCATAGGCTAGGTTGTAGCAACCTCATGATGGATATAGGGAACATTTCAGTATTATGTAGTAGCCTTAACCAATCGATGTTACATTGAACTGGGTTAATGGAATATGAATAAGACCATGCTCATGAAAATAAAAATTGTCCTCCCTCATCATAACCGGCACCAACCGCCACTGGTATTTAAGCATAAATACTCACTCGGTCTACTGCTCAGGTGTTGGTGAAGGACTCATCCAAGGACTGCTGGCTAAAGAAGAGGTCAGGGGCTGCACCTGGGAAAAATGGATTTGAGTTTATGGTTTGGAGAGCAGTGTTGCATAAATATAGCCCATCATTGCAATTGTGTGTCAACATTACAGATGTCACAGACATCTCGCCCCCTGAAAATCTAATTGCAGTATTAGGCCAAAAGTTGTTTTCTGACATACCAGGTTCATTGTTGCTGACAGTTGAGATGGACTCCTTTTCCTGCTGAAAACATTCATAAAGTCGCTTTAGACTAGACATCACTAAATACCTCTCAAATCGTAGGGTTAGATTATGACCATTTTAATTGCTTTTGATTCATTACTCAATGCACTTTCTATGAAGAATGAAATTCCACACTGATCAAACACTAAATGGATGTTTACTCAGAACAAAGATGAAAGGAAATACAAAATAACAATAATTACATTCTAACTAAATAGTGTTCTCAAACAGTACAGATCACACAGGAGTTACATACTACATGTTCAGTTAATAACGTTTACTTTACCTTTCTTTACTCTATTTTTAAATAATCAAAGTATTACAGTAAATTATAGGTCAAATTACAATGCTTATGAGTCAGTA